>NW_024535850.1:0-29282 GCF_016097555.1 Gigantopelta aegis
AAATTGATTAAATGGATAATATTCATGCATGAGTTCTGAGTAAAAAAAATACCAAACATTGAAGATATCTCTAATTACAAATTTTCACAAGCTCATTTGCTGGAGCATAAATATTCCCATGAATCTGTTGAATAATGGATCTCTGTCAAGTAGATCTCGGTAGTTTTATGCTCCACTACTGACCAACCCTCTAATTCTAGGTATTTGATCAAGAGTTAGATGCATTAGAGATAGAGACAGTACAGAAGGAGACATACATCCTCGTAAATCATATAAAATGAACAGTTCTTTGCTGACATACTATTGTTTGCTCTTATAAATGGAGAAGTGTCTAAACCATCTTTATTAGCAGATACTAAGTAAGAACAGCTGTACTATTAGTAATAATAATAGTAGATACTAAAAATAAAAACATTTTTTTCTAACAGTATTATAAAATGTGTCTAAACTAATATTACTAGCTAGAAGACAATATACTTTGTTGTTTATAGTATTAGCTGATGATGATGTGTAGATGGCAGAGAAGAAGTAGCTGCTCTAATCGATCTCTACCAGTAGAGGAACAACCTAAACAGATCATTGTAACTTGTAAAGGCATGTTGGATCCTTTGGAGGTCAGTAATGTTGGATGACATCATAATGACATCATACTTTTAAATAGGTTCATTTACTTGATTTCCCTAATATTGTCATTAAAGGTAGTGAATTACAACTACCATTTCAAGCTTGTCTTAAAGTGAGATAAAAATAACATATGATGTCATAATGACTCATTTACTGTAGGTAGAGAAATGATCTCTCTCTCTTTCAGGTGTTCTATCATTACTCCTTCGATGCATTATGAGGTACAATTAGCTAATCCTAAGGAGTTTATCATGAAGTACATCGTCCTACACACTTCCTTAACTTTAGTTCAATTGAAGAGTAAAACCAGTTACTGTTGACAGAGAGAAAATATGTATGCTTAATAATTGAGAACTATATTTTTATCATAACCGAACATCTTCTGTACACCTCTCAATTAATAATCTTATTTCAAAGAATTAATGAATATTTTTTTTTTTTTTTTTTTTTTTTTTTTTTTTTTTTTTTTTTTTTTTTTTTTCTTTTAACTTAGTTATGATTACATATGTAGGTATGAATGATGTCTTTAACTCTACAATAATTATAATATACATACTGTATTATACATTACATAAACACATTCTACTTAACACCACATAATAAGTTCTATTATAATTATTGCTCTTACATAAATAGAACAATCATTATTGCTACCTCACAATAGAGACAACAAACACACATAAACAAATTATCTGATAGGTTCCTGGGTTTGACTCAGGGTACCTGGAGCTTATAATTTACACTTCATAAGTTGAATGGGTTTAAAATCTTTCTCTATAGTATCATTTGTAGAGTTGATCACACCAGACCGACCTACAGCAGTGTGTTATCAAGGTTGCTTATAATAATGAATAATGAGAATGTTCTGAATATTATTATAAAATTACATTGGGAGTAATAAATATTGTTAAAATATGTGTTGTTTATACAATGAATATTGTATTAATCATATAAGTATGACTTATTATTTTATTATATTCATCAGACCTACAGCAGTGTGTTGATTGATGTTTTGGTGATGTAAAACTTTGTAAACATGCTATGCATTTCCTACTAGTGTATAAATGTTACTTTGAGGACTATCTATTGTAGTTTTTGTTTACATTTATAGATAGTAATATACTAGTATGATATTAATAATAACACACACTACCTTTTCACTACATTATAATAAAACTGTACTTATTTTTCCATAATGCCTATGATAATAATAAGTCTTTCAAATTACTCCTCACTACAAAGACAACAAATAGCAGAAATAGAGAAACAAACTAAAGAACAAAGTCAACTCACTGCTACCACAACATGTTACTGTTAATAAAACATGGTGAATGAGATTATTATCATGACATCATTGATGATAAGGACATAAGGTAGGTGTGTGTCTGTGTGTATATTATGTACATGGTGATGAATATGTATAATTATGTTATTAATTACTTGTAGGTTGCTTAAAAATGACACATATAATGATAAGAACATGATACATATATATTGGTGCTGTTTGTTAACTTATACTAAATACATGGTGATATGTATGTACATATGTGTGTATATATATGATAATGAAAGATTGAGATATGCTAACTCTCCTGATATTACTGATTATAAACGGTCATGTTATGGAATAGTTCTATTTAGACAATAATATAGAGCATTTCCTCTAAGCCCTGAGTCCAAAACACAAACCACAAGGGTTTATTAAGTTGTGACTTTGACTAATAGTTACTATTGAACAAGTACTAGAGTATGTAGTTATATTTTATTTTGTGAAATAACTCAACTAGGTGATAGAGATTGGATCAAATATGCTCTGACCTACAATAGTGTGCATGGGTACTGTAACCATAACAACATACATGAGTTGGATAAACTTTCAGGTGGGTGTTCTAATAACGAGTTCTGTTATCATAATGTATATCGATATGTTATAATAATTATTTATACATACATCAATATGTATTATATCTACTTTACAGAGACTTATCATTATTCTATACAAGGGTTAGGTATTCTCCAAGAGGTATTCCATTGCATAAGACATAATTAATAACATTGCTAATAATCTATATGTTACAAGGAGTTAATAGTATATTGTGCTTTAAACTCCATGCTAAAAGAGATACCTTTTATTGTAGATATATTCTATGTTATAATATCTGTACATTCATTCATTAATTTTTTGTATCTATTTTCCTATTTACATTCATTTAGTATTTATGTATCCATTGAACAGTCTATATATCCCATTTTTATTGTCTATGTATCCATTTTACTATCTATGTATCCATTATAGTTTTACTCCTGGGTCCTGTTCTCTCACAGTGTACAAGTTATCTTCTCAGGATATGAATAGGGTCATACAATAAGGATACCAGTAATACCCTCATGGGTACCTCCCTCTGAAAAGGCTGTCTGACCTGTTCCTGATATTTTTATGGTCCTGCTCAGGGGTCCTGGAACTATAACTTTATGGGTAAATTACAATCTCATTCATTGAAATGTGTGTACTCTCTCTTTCACCTCTCTCTCTCTCTCTCAGGTGTTCATCATTTTCTCCTTCAATGGATTATGAGTTGCAATTAGCTAATAGCTGGGTTTGAGGATCCCTTCTTAGACCAGTTTGATAATCCTGGTAGTCTAATTTGAGTGTGGTGTAATGAATGTCATCGTGTGTGTCTATGACAGACTAACTAATGATAAAGATAGGACATTAGTTAAAAGTAATATTACTAGTTATTAATATTAATGTTCTATATTACTAGTCTTAATATCAATGTTCTATATTACTAGTCTTATTATTAATGTTCTATATTAGTAGTCTTATTATCAAATGTTCTATATTACTAGTCTTATATCAATGTTCTATATTACTTATATTAGGATCATATTAGTGAGGTTACTTCAAGAATATTTACAGATATATGGAGAAAGCATACATGATCCATTATTACTTGATCAGTACATTAGTTGACTTGGACATTGGTTATCAGGACAGTTACTATTGGTACAGTGGTTGATTGGTACATATATATAATGTATTAGATAGATGCTGGTTATTATGTAGTTAGTATAATATTATAATTATATTGATAAGTTTTTAATTTTAATAATTAATGCTACAGAAACCTCTATAATATGAATATGACCTTATTACTATATTCTATTCATTAGACCTACAGCAGTGTGTTATCAAGGTTTGCTTATAATAATGAATAATGAGAATGTTTGAATATTATTATAAAATTATATTGGGAGTTAATATAAATATTGTTAAACTATGTGTTGTTTACTACAATGAATATTGTATTATCATATAAGTATGACTTTATTATTTATTATATTCATCAGACCTACAGCAGTGGTGTTATTGATGTTTTGGTTGATTAAACTTTGTACACATGCTATGCATTTCCTACTGGTGCATAAATTGTTACTTTGAGGACTATCTATTGTAGTTTTGTTTACATTTATAGATAGTAATATACTAGTATGATATTAATATAAAAACATACTACCTTTTCACTACATTATAATAAACTGTACTTATTTTCCATAATCTACTGATAATAATAAGTCTTTCAAATTACTCCCTCACAACAAGACAACAAAATAGTAGAAATAGAGAAACAAACTAAAGAACAAAGTCAACTCACTGCTACCACAAACAACATACTGTCAATAAACATGGTGATGAGATTATTATCATGACATTCATGATGATAAGACATAAGGTAGGAGGTGTGTGTATGTGTGTATATTATGTACATGGTGATGATGAATGTATAAAATTTATATATTGTGGTTATTAATTTTACTTGTAGGTTGCTTAAAAATTACACATATAATTATAAAGAACATTAATACCTTATATATATTGGTGCTGTTTGTTAACTTATACTAAATACATGGTGATATGTATGTACATATGTATGTATGTATTGATAATTGAAAGATTGAGATATGCTAACTCTCTGATATTACTGATTATATGTCATGTTATGGAATAGTTCCAGACAATAATGTAGAGCATTTCCTCTAAGCCCTGAGTCCTAAGCACAAAACCACATGGATTATTAAGTTTGTGACTTTGATACTAGTTACTATTGAAACAAGTACTAGAGTATTGTATATATTTTATTTTGTGAAATAACCAAACTAGGTGATAGAGATTGGATCAAATTGCTATGACCTACAACAGTGTTCATGGGTTACTGTAACCATAACAACACGGATAAACTTTACGGGGGGTGTTCTAATAATCAAGTTCTGATGAATATCAATATGGTTATAATAATTATTATACATACATCAATATGTATTATATCTACTTTACAGAGATTTATCATTAGTCTATACAAGGTTAGTTATTCTCCAAGAGGTATTCCATTGTCATTGGAATACTTCTTGTGATGTGATTATCGTCACGACAACAAGTAACTATGAGAGGCAGACCTTCTCTTTCAAGACCAGAATGGCGTGTTTGAGCTATTTCAGCCACTAACATTCACTTGAGAACCAATCATATCTATGTATCATCAGATGATATTAAGAGACAGGATATACTATATATTTACCTAAAATGTCCTTAAAAAGTTCATAGTTATATCTGACCTCAGAACACAGGTATAATGTGTATATAAGCAAAGTATGACTTCTGCCAGACATATAGCCACTATATACCTATAATGAATATATAGTGATGATATGTATAATTTGTTATTGTGGATATTAATTCTACTTGTGAGTTGCTTAAATTTACACATTACTGATATCACTGACTTATAAAACTGTCGTGGTGTTGTTTATATTGCACCAGAATAATTCTAGACAACAATGTAGAATGATTGCTGTAAGCCCCAAGTCCAGAAGCACAATGGGTTTATAAGAATATTGTATTATTAATTTTGTTAAAAGGAGTTAATAATTTACACAAATAATTATTGTGTTTAAATCTTCACGTGTGTCTTAAAATGATTATAAATTCATTACAGTAGAATGACGAGGCGAGCACCAGAGTGGAGTGACAGAAATGTTAACACGCCACGCCTCTTGGACTGATGCGAAGGGACAATGGAACATTATGATATAGAGGAGACAGGGAAAGTGTTAGGAAGTGGAGCTTATGGAAAAAGTATTAGAGATGAAGTCACGAGATGGTACTATAGTAGATGGAAAGAAGCTACATGATATCTTCTTTGAGTCAAGTAATGATCAAAATCATTCAGATCAATGAAAGACCAATTTGAACAAGAATGTGTTAGGTGAGAAAATGTTAGTTTGTGTATACAATTTTGCATGGTTTTATGATATAATAATTTAACATTATTTTCATGTTTAGACTTAGGTTTGGCTTCAGACCTAGACTAGAGTCTCTAATAGTTAGCTTGTTACAAAGTGAAAGTGAAAGCAAAACAGATTTTACTAATGTGACACAAAGCATTGTGTACTTTGTCCACTAATAGGACATCAAGAACCATTACTAAGACTTCATCTTTCATTTCTGGTACATATAATACTAAACTTTGAACCCTTAAAATTAGTGTATAAAAAAAGACTGTTTTCTTTATTGCATTATTATTTAGCCATTGATGATGATAGTTGATCTCACTATTGAAATGTTGTTAATAAAATTTGTTTAGTGAAAACTATCATAAATTTTTCAAATATTATCTTAATAGTATCCAGGTCTTTTTCATAAAGTGAAAGTAATATCTTTTGAAATTAAGCATGATGGTAGTATATAGAGATTAAATGTTTATGTTTCTGTAGATGTTTAAAGACATTATTGTTTTTAGAATTACTATAATAATATTCATTGACAGCACCTCCATAATTGCATACCACCACACCTTATCAGAAAATGAGTTACTAGACCTACTATATTCTTCATTTTTTTGCTGTTGACAAATACAGTGATGGCAAATTTTATGTTTTATATATATTTATTATATTAATTATTTCTAAATGTTAGAATGAGTCAACTTCATCATCCGAATATTGTTCAGTTTCTTGGAGTCCACATAAAGTCAGGTTCTGATACTCCCATTCTAATAATGGAGTATCTACCAATGTCATTGAATAACTATCTGGAGCAAAATGAAAGGATTCCTAATCATATTAAAAACTCAATATTATGGATGTATCTCTTGGTCTATTATATCTAAATACACAAACTCCACCTATAATTCATCGTGACCTCACTGCTAACAATGTCTTACTCACTTCAGATATGACAGCTAAAATAACTGACTTTGGAGTGTCTCGTGTTTTTTGAACATGACCCTGCTGAGCATTATGTGATAATGTCTAAATGTCATGGTAGTCTTCTATATGCCACGAAACACAAGCATCTGAGATAAATACAGAGAAATAAAACATAATTTTGATAAATTAGATGTGTTCTCATTGGTGCTCTCGTATTCATGTCTATACACAACAATGGCCAACACCAACTGCACTTTTGATGAAAATTGTAGGCCAAAGACAGAAAGTACAGAGACGACAACACTTACTAGAATAAAGTGGAGGATGATACAATGGAAACAATTAGCTAGAGAATGGTCTACATAACTATACCACAGTATAGACCACATACTAGGGATCTGTGATAAGAATTGAAGGTATTTATTTATTATTAAAGCAAAATTATTTATGAGTTTATAGACGGCAGAATTATCAAGAAAATTGAGGAAAACGTAGAGTTACTAAAAGAATGTCATAGGTGAGATTTTGAACTTATAATAATACAATGTGTTATATATTTTCAAATATTTTAGGTTTAGTGGATTATTAGAACAAAATAAAAAGCATCAGAAAAATGAAAATTCACAGTAATTAATCTATGGTACAAAATATTATGAATTTATTATAAATTATAGTTTAACAGATCCTATGAAAAGAGAAGGTATAACAGATCCATCTGTAAAAAAGTAAAACAGAGGAAAACAAATTAAAACATTCTTCAATGGGCAGTATGATAATATTGTGGAGAGAGAACTTGCTCAGAATATGATGATGACTTATAACAGATATGATTCTTACTCGACAAATGCAGTGTATAAGTTTACAATATTATATGACAATTTATAAAATAATATGAATAGAAATGCTATGAGTCTGTTAAAATAGACACAGGGCTGAAGTTTGCACTCAAATAAATGAGTTATTTACATATGATCCAAACGAAAATCTTGTCACCAGAAGAAGAAGAAAGGCTAATAGACGAGCAGTCATTGACTGTGGCTTACTTTTATACCACTACAAGAAGCAACATTGTCCATCCTTAGAAGTAAGATAGTTGAATATCTACATACTATAATTCTTTTTATAGGCAAAACCATATACCAGTTCAACAAGATATGAGACATTGAATGACATTTGTACTCAAATTTATGAACGGTTTTACATATAATCCAAACAAAAATGATATTACCAGAAGAAGAGAAAAGGCTAACAGATATTAGTGATGCCTATGGTTTGCTTTTATACCACTACAAAAAACAATACCAAAACGTGACAATATTATGCATATTCCATTAGAAGTAAGTAAACTACAAATGCTTATCCATTAAAGTCTTTCATTATAGCACAAGCTAAATGATCAACTAATTACAAAACTTTCATCATCTTTTCTTGAATATGACAACTGTCAGTCCACCATTTGTCCTGTATTTCCAACACAATTTGATCATAGTGTTTTTACTAAGGCACATGAATTGTTGGGTTTTTTTTTGTAATAATAAGAAAAGAGAAGAGAAACAACAACATTCATTACATGTACGTATTCCAGTTTATTTGAACAGCTACCTTGGAAGCCCATGTTTGGTATTGTCTGATCTGTAAAGGTTTTATAACTGAACAATATATAGTCCTGTTGTTTATCTATAATGGTTTTTTTATCATATTTAATAAAATTATAAAATTTCCTAACATTCAAAATATCAACTAACACAATGTACATGTGTAGCATGTTTCAAGAGTCTAAATCACTTATCTTCATTTTTAAAGGAATGTATGAGAGAGATACAGCTGCTGGAAAGGATCTTGTTAGTCAAAATGTTATTCTACAACCAACCCCTATGGGGCACCATTTTGCGTCAAAATTGGAATGCATTCAATGGTACAGGGTAAACTATGATTTACTTTTAGTGCTCATTATTTGTTAAAAAACTTGTGATTTACTAAAATAATGCATGATTTATTAAATAATGTATTGATTTATCAAATAAATAAAAAAGTAAATCAACAGTTATTTAATAAATAATACCTTGATTAATTATATCAATAATCTTCCAATGTTTTTAAACAAACGGCGGCCCATACAAGCCTTTTTATTGACCAATACATGTTGGAAGCATAATGTTTTAACAGTTGTTGCCTTTTAATGATACTGTTCTTGTTTGTATCATTTTATCTAAATATTTGATTGTGTTATCATTTTAGAATAATCATTTTCATGGGAGTTTTAATTGTATGAGTGTGATTTCACAGGATTTGATCTCATAATACCACAATTATCACTTTGCAATTCAATTGATTGATTCTTAAAGTTAATGTTAGTTTACAACAAAATAAGAAAAAATATAAAACTCTTTTAAACAGATACAATTGAAGGTTATTCTCTGAACCCTTGCAAACAGGCTGGTGAACATGGGGGTTCCAAGGAAGTGTTCAAAATTATTGGATTACCGGACATGAAATCTATGTGGTTTATCTTTTCTTCTGTTAGTACCAGCAGCATACATATATGCCTTGGAGGAACAACTGTGATCAAATTGTTAGGAATATATAGGACAAAAAGGTGGACTGAAGCTGCCATATTTCAAGAAAAGTTGTTTTGAAAGTTTATATAATTTGTTTTGATCATTTTCTTTAGCTCGGCTATTATAAAAATAACATAAAGTAAGGACTTTATTCAGTGTACTTCTAATGTTGGGCGATGTTTCTTCTTGAAGTGATATTAAAAGTAAGGCCATAGGCATGACCTGATAATCTGTTAGCCTTTTTATTCGTCTTCTGGTGAAATTTTTTGTTTGGATCATATATGTGAATAATTCATATATTGACACACACTTTACCCACTAAGTCTCTTTAACAGAGTCATAATCTACCTATTGATATAATATTATAAATTAGTCATATAATATTGTAACGCTATACCGGCAAATTGTTGAGTAAGAATCATATCTTGTTATAAAGTCATCATCATTATTCTGAGAAAGTACTCTCTCCACAATATTATCATACTCTTCATTGAAGAATGTTTTAATTTGTTCCTCTGTTTTTACTTTTTACAGATGGATCTGTTTATGCCTTCTCTTTTCATATGTAATAACCAGGATCTGTTAAAAACGATAAATTTATAATAATTTGTGATATATTTTGTACTAGATCAGTCATTTACTGGTGAAGTTCTTTTTTCTGATGGCTTTTTATTTCTTCTAATAGTTCACTACTCATATAGGAAACTGTATGACACATTACAATATTATACAGTTCAAAATCTTACCTATAAGCCTTCTTTATATCTCTAAATTTCCTCAATTTTGCCAATACCACACTTTAATAAATAGAAAAGTCAATAAACAAATGAATACCTTTCAATTTGTTCATGACATACTTGTAATTGATGAATGTAATTTCTACCATCACTTCCCATAAAAGCTCTAGAGGTTTTTGGTTGTTCTTCAAAAAATGACCCACCATAAGCACCTCCAACGCTTTGTCTATCTTCAGTAATGTCCACTGCTCCTAACTTTGAGTTCCTCCAATAGTTGCACCTTGTATTTTTCCTATGCACTCCACTTTGAGTACCTCTAATAAACCTACCCTTTGCAATTCCTATAGACATTTCCCTTTGAGTATTGCACCAACCTTGCATGATACCATGGACTCCACTTTGAATACCTCTAATACTTGCACTTTGCAAGTTCCTATAGACATCTCCACCTTGAGTATTTGCACCTTGCATGATCCCATGGACTTCCACTTTGAGTACCTCCAATACTTTGCACTTTGCAGTTCCTATAGACATCTCCACTTGAGTATTTGCACCTTGCATGATCCCATGGACGCCACTTTGAGATACCTCCAATACTTGCACTTTGCAAGTTCTAATAGACATCTCCACTTTGAGTATTTGCACCTTGTATGATCCCATGGACTCCACTTTTAGTACCTCTAATTCTTTGCACTTTGCAAGTTCCTATAGACACTCCCACTTTGAGTAGTTTGCACTTTGCATGATCTCATGGACTCCACTTTTGAGTACCCTCCAATACTTGCACTTTACCAGTTCAAGTCCCTAACAGTCTCCACTTTGGAAGTAGTTGGCAACCTTGCATGATCTCATGTACTCCACTTTGTGTGCCTCCACTTTGTGTTATTGCCATCTTTGGTTTTCACGCCCATCCACTTAGACTATTTTCCCAATTTGGGTTGTTAATTACTTCGAGTACCTCCAGTACTTAGGTTTGTGTTACTCCTGAACTCCACTTTGAGTACTTCCCAATTGGCCTTGTTTTTTTAATGCACTTGATTTTTTTATATCCAAGCACTGTCCTCCTTGCATATCTCTACCTCTAGGCCAGGATGTGATTACGTACAAATTCACTTTGTTTATCTCGCTTGCGAGAGCTATTCCGTTTTGTAATTTTTTTACGCACTTGTACTAAAATGTGTGGCGGTATCAGGAGGCTATATAATCTCTGCACTATATTATCATCATTTTAAACGGAATATCCTGATTGGCGCATGTATACTGAAAAGGTTAATAAGTCATAGTTGCCGTTTGAGTTTACTCAACGGTCGCAACAATGTTATAATCTTTGATTTCGGACTTCTCCACTTGTAGTTTCCTTATGTGACTTCTTCTAACGGCTGTTCCAAAAAATCCAAATTTCATCCACATGATACCGGTTTATTACGCTCCTACTATTCTACTTCTCGACGAACTAAAAGAGTTGACATTTGAAGTACGTCACCGCTACGTAGGTACACTGATTTGTAATAGATGTCCACTAGAGTGTATTTTTTGAAATGTGAAATTGGAGCTCCAGCACAAAAAGTATGTAAATTCATTTTGACAAGTATAATATATATATCTTAGATTTATATATATATATATATATATATAGGTATATATCGCATGACCGGGGTATTTACTTATATTTGAAATTTACAATATCCAAATTATACCATTGCACACACTATACCTAAAACCATGCATGCCACACCCTCGCTGCACCTTCCATCCTCACCATGCTCTGTGCCAACTATACGCTGTCCGAGAGCCACTTATTTAAAAAAAGGTGTTGTATGTATGGAATGTAAGGTGAGGTATTTCATCTCCTATTATATGCATTAGCACTGAACGCATATTTTAATTTTTATTATATATTTGTTCACGTGCATGTCATGCGAACACACCACTTTTTCTCTCGTTGTTTATGCCAAAGCTCGAGAGGAGGTTGTTTGCGAATGTCCATGACAATAGTACTGGCATCCCTATCAAAGTAGTATTTGTAGTGAAGAAACTTGTGAATTAATATTTAATTATTAATCCTTATTGTATGCAAATAACTACGAAAAGACATTATTTTCACTGAAATTTTTAGTGCAAAATAAAATTATATTCATATTATGCTATTTCTATATATTCCCCAACAACACTGTTAGTCGTACACTACAATCAAAGTTTCAGACAGTACTGATTATTACCTCATTGAAGTGTACATGTCTACAATACTTAAAAAAGTCAAAGAAAGAGTGATTCAATTCCTTGAAACTTGCACCAAGTGATTTATAAAATTGATGATTTTGACTGGGTGCAATCACTGTTCCAGCTTTGTGGGGTATACGAGCTAGAGATATGATGAGAGAAGCTGGATATTTGGTAAGTATTCATGCAGGCTCTCTTGTGGCATTCAAAGAGTTAGAATCTTCACTAGTATAACTGAATTATGTATCTAATTAGTTTTGTGTATTGTCTTCAATAGGCTGGTTTGTGTACTGATCTTCCCTATATGGTCACAACATCTACCTGATACCTCTTCAACCTGCTTCTACCCATAAAAGAGCTGACAATCCAAATCACTAGAACCAATCCGATAAATTATCACTAGTATTTGAACCTGAACTGCTGGCTGCAGTTGCTTGTATGGAACTTGCAAAACCCGAGAGTAATGTTCCATCGATAGATCTTCCTGGTCCCAATGATTGTTTATCTCATGTTGAATATTGGAGGAGGTACTAGTGATATACCCGCACACAAGTGGTGTGAAGATGGAACATTGAAATACTTGATATTCCTCATGGACGAGTTTATGGTGGTACAAAAGTTAATAAGAAGTTTGACGAGTTTTTAGGAAAGAAAGTTTTTCATGATCCTACATTTAATCGTTATCTACAATCCATTACAACTGATGAGCATAAAGACGCTGTGCTGAACTATATGGGTTTGTCCAACCATGCATTTGAAACTGCAAAAAAAAATTTGGTAGTGAAAAGGAAATATGATAAACCACATTGATGGTTCTATAATTTCAGAATACCACCATCATTGTATAATTTTATCAAAAGAACTAAAAGCCATTCAGGGCCAAATAATTGAAGGTACCACACATGTTTTCCTTCAGAGAGAAGTACACAACAACTGTTCAATTAGTGCAATAAAAGTGAAAGAGTTCTTTGAAGAGCAATGTGACTACAACACGACCATGTATTGAGGAGGCTTATCAAAAGTTGGGAGAGAAAATGTCAAAATAATTTATCTAGTAGGAGGTTTTGGAGGATGTTGGTACATAGTTAGTAGTGTTAAATATCACTACCAGATATTGAGAATCATTTGTCCATCAGAAACAGAATATCTTGTATCCAAAGGAGCTTGCTTGTTTTATAAGAAGAAAGTTTTACGTATAGCTGATGCTACATATGGTACTGATAATCTGTTGAGTATGATCACGCAACCCAGTACACAAACCAGCTTTTTCAAACAAAATTGGTGGTGTTGATTATTGTGAAAACCTTTTTAACCCATACATCCATATAGGTGATCACATTGATTCAGAGTTTATCTACTCAAGTACATTCATTCCTTGCATAAAGACCAAACATCTGTATCATTCCAAATCTACTCCACCCCAGATCATCACATTGACTATACAAGGAAAGAAAATGGCTCTCTTCTTGACAAACTTGAGAGGTTAGGGCACTTAGAAGTTGATATATCCAGTGGTATCTCTCCCTCATAACACAGAGAAGTTCAACTTTGCAATTGACTTAGGTTCTACTGAAATTCGTGCTATGGATGGTTTATACATGGCGAAAATAAGACACCAGTGAAGGCAACATGTGACTTTTGTCAAACTATTGATAATGTCAAAAATTTGCTAAGTAGAAAACTAACAAACTTATCTATTGATAATAAATCAAGACTTTACATGATGAGGATGCCTGTGTACTTCCTGTTTGACAATTTAAGAGTGTATTTAGTCTTTAATTATATTGTGTATCTTCTAGTGCTTTCTTTGTAGATGGTTTTTTTAGAGAAATTGATACGTTACATTGGTAGCTATAGTTAAGGATGGGTTGTACAGTCCTTTTTGATATTTCACAATCAGTGGAATTATATGCGGCATGTTTTAGTAATAACTAATACCATACACAGCAAGGTGCACAAGATAGTCAAATTTATTTGGGGAGACATATTTGCATAGTCTGGCATGGCATGTGTGGGTGGCATACTAGACTAAAAATACATGTAAATCACTCTGATAATTGTAATTATAATGAATCAGTACAGGCTATGAATAGCTCTGGAATTACAACAAAGATAAGACAGTGAAGGTAACACGTGACTTCCTGTCAAAAATTGAAAATGTCAAAAAATATATATAATGGTCCATGTTATAACACTGCAATGCAATTTTATATTGATGTTTTACTATTAGTTCAATGGTTTTTAGTAAAGTTTATATCAACACTTCTCTTTTTATATTATTAAAACACAAGCAGTCATCTTGACAGAAACTGTGTACACTCTTCTCTCTATTATATTCTAACATAGAGTGAACTAAAAACTTGCTAGATCCTTGACCCAGCAGCAGCCTATTTACTATTTTAATACACGAGCATGTACTTTATCACCAGCAGACATCATCAAATGAACACATTATTTGAATATGACCACGATCATGTAACCAATTTAATAACTGAACATTGACCTTTCCAGTAAAAAAAGCCACTTCAATGAGTCATCAAATCAAGTTTTGTTATCAAGTTCTTGTATGTCGTCCTTTCTCTGTTTGTCAGCTCTTTGTGCATGATCATCAAATGTCAGTTTCCATTCTTCTACACATTGTCGATGAGTACCTTCAACTTGACATATTTGCCTCATTCTATAACTACTCATCTAGTTAATGACAATGATTGGTATGATCAATACATTTTAGTTTTAGTATCAACCATCATAAGGATACATTAAATATTGAAGGTAGCATATGATTACTAAAGTTTCCATTTGTACAAGTGTGACTGAATATTTGCAGGATCATCAATGAAGTGGTAAGTACTACAGTTATTTGAGAAAACTGTCAAGACCTCTGGAAATGATAAAGTTGATGACTGGGGGGATTGTGGTACGGTTTGTATGAGAGAACAGGAAATGTGATCTAAATTTGAACATTGATGCCCAGTATATAAAGAGGTTGGTTTATATAGTACCCTGTTCATAGGATTATATTGAGGATTCGGAACACAAATTAAAATCTGATTAAGAGATAAAGTAAGAGGGAGGACATAAAATAGAACATACTTTGTTTTGTTGTCACACCATGTGATACTATATCTCTCTCGTCCTGTCTCGAATCCTTTATAAACATATGGTTCAAAACCAAAACGAGTACAATAATAAATCTATGCCTAGAGTAATTATAAAGGGGTGTGGCATATACAATCATTATATCATAACCTGTGTTTTTCCTCATTGATTTGCTAACAATGAAAATGAAATGATAAATCAACAAATTTCCCAAGTCCTTTTGACTCATGACCACATTAATTAAATTAAAGTGTATAGTTCATGGAATATTTCCATTGACTGTAGTATCCTCATGAAAATGAAAGAAAAGGTTATAATTAACACTTATTGAACATAGATAACCACACCCACTTCTAGGCTGAGTTTCACTAGAAGACATTCACTGAAGACAAGCTTTCAGTATATCGTGTGCAGAGTATTCTGGGCTATTTTAAATATTCAAAATGGTTAACAGCTATAATTAGACCTCAATATAGAAACAGAACCATCCAATATCCCAACTTTATTAGACAGTAACCACCCCAAGAATATGTGTACCATTGGATATAAAAAAACTTCAAGGTTTTGAATTTTCTACATGTTTGTATATCCTAACTCCTATGGTATTATCAGAGGACTCCAATTTGCTTCCTTCATTGTTTCAATATAATGGTTTAGTACTTGATCTGTTAGTACTGGGTCTACAACGAACTAGTGAAATGGCTGGTCCCCTCCTCAATGCTAAATGATTTTCTCACTCATCAAGATGTTGATACAGAGACCAGTCATCCTATACGCTTGTATGCTCGATATATTGATAAATTACTATGTTTCTTCAGGTATGAAATCATGTGACTATCATGTGATATTCATATGATAATATAATATAGGTTTTCAGCTGATGAAGCCAAGGATTTAATCCAGCGTTATCTTACAGAGCATCCTGATTCTAATAATGAGAACATTGTTGGTTATAACAATAAGAAATGGTTGGCCTCGTGATGCTAGAATGAGACTAATTAAAAATGATTGTTTAACTTGTAAGTTAATGAGGACACTCTTATATATAATTGATTAATTAAAAGTCTTTCTCTCCTTCACATTAGGGAGTCATGTGTATTAATCCTAAGGAGTTCTATCATGAAATACATCGTCCTACACCAGTTACTGCTGACAGAGAAGATATGTATGCTTCATAACTGAGAACTATATTTTATAATGAACTGAACATTCCTGATAATTATGTAGCCCTCTTACTTACTTAATAATGACTATGTACACACAATATTGACAAGAAATGTTTAACTAGGAAATTAAAGATGGGTGGTTACTTGTAATATATATACTGAAGGATTCTTTGGTTATTTTAGAATGTAGCTGTAACATCTGAGGAGAGAGGTGAGGAATTCATTAGGTTGAGTATGGGACCCAATGCAGGAGCTCCATCTCCTGTAATTAATACTAATTAATTATATTACTACATTAATTACATGTACTTTGAGACTATTCATGTTGAGGTAGAGCATTTGGTAAATGACAGGCTATAATAAAAAATAATTCTAAAGTACATGTTGCTCCACCCACTCACATTGATGAGTTCCTCATTGTGGTACAACGTATCTCTTTAACTTGAGATTATCAGATGAACTAACTATATATAACTAACTTAGCATATATCTTACATAAATATAGTAAGCACATGTTGCAATAATGACAATACTGTCTTCCTAGAGCCAATCATTCTGACACACAATCCCACCTTTCTGATATTTGTCTTCCACAAACCAACCCTCCTTCTAGACCACTTTCAATCTACCAGATTACTCAGTAGAATACACAGCTGGTCTATGTTATTAATAAAGTGTTATGAATGTCATTGACAAGAAATCACTTGACAGTGGTTTTTGATTGTATAGACTATGTAGCCATTTACACTGTCTATAGTCTTGCATGCTGTGTTCTTAATGAATTTATGTATGTTAATATTCTGTTCGTTAATAGATCTGTCATTGACCAGGACATGTAGGGGGAATAAAGAAGGAATCATTCATGTCATTCTTTAAACAATGACTTTGTTACTAGACGTCTATAGGAAGCCTATACTTCACTGTGTGTTTCCATAACTGTATAAGACTACATAATCTATACAATCTGTGGTATTCCCCACTACATTAACATATATACATAACTTCCCCTGCTGGGGTAAAATCATAGCCTACAAGGCGGTTGTAACACAACTGTTTCCAGTCCACGACTTTATCAGCCCACTCAAGTGTCTGAAAATACTATCAGCTAATTTCAATCCTAAGGCACTACAAAGTCAACTTCACCACTATCATATTTCTAATGTAATGAAGACAGGTAGAGTTTTAGGAGAGGAGCTTTTCGAAAAGTAATTGAGATGAAATTACCAGATGGGTACTATAGTCAGCTGGAAAGAAATTTTTTAAGGATTTATCCATGAATGAAAGTCATGCTAAATCATTAAAAGTGTTAGTTGAAGAAGAATGTGAGAGGTTAGTATAGACATGTAATGTAGAAATTCTACTACTAATTAGGTCTATTATGTTTTCAACATTTAAACAAATTTAGTAATTACTCTAGATTCTTAGAAATAGTTAGAGATTGTCATCTTACAAAATGTACATAGCAAATGAAGTCTTGAAAAACGTAGGAGAGCCATTTGTACAAACAATGTCATGCTATGCTAATGAAAGCTGCAGTTTCTTGTAATGATTGTTATTTTTGTTTGCAATAGCCACTGCATGAGAACTTACTAAATACTTAAAATAAAATAGGCAACAGAATTATATGAAGACTTGTCAATTCTCAAGGTAAGTAAAATTTAAAATATATACTTAGTAATGTTGTTTTTATTGTTTAATAAAATTATATTTCCTAAAATTCAAAATATCAACTAAAAAAAGACTGTACATGTGTAACATGTGTCAAAACTAGTCTAAATCACTTATCTCATTTTAAGTAATGTATGAGAGAGATACAGATGCTGGAAAGGATTTTGTCAGTCAAAAAATGTTCTACAACCATACCTTGGTCAATTACCTGTTGGGAGTGAATTTAACAATTGTTGCTTTTAATGATACATTTCTTGTTTGTATCATTTTTATTCTGAACTGTTTGTGCATGTTATCATTTTAAGATTCTAGTCAATTTTGTGTGAGTTTTAAGTATAGGAGTTGATTTACAGGATTGATCTTATAGTACACAAATCAATCACTCTGCAATCAATTGATGATTCTGCAAATTAATTTAATTTAAGAAAAATAATACAAAAGTCTTTAAACAGATTAGAATTTCATTCATGAACCCTTGCAAACTCAGGCCTGGTGAACATGGGTTTCCAAGGTAAGTGTTCATAATTATTGGATTACGGGACATGAAATCTATGTGGTTATTCTCTTCTTTGTTATTACAAGCAACATACATAAATTTGCCTTGGTGGAACAACTGTGATCAAAATTGTGTAGGAATATATAGGACAAAAGGTGGACTGCAGCTGCCATATTCAAGAAAAGTTGTTGAAAGTAGTTAATTTGTTGATCATTTAGCGTTTGCTATAATATAAAAATAACAATATAAATAAGGATATTATTAGTTATACTTACTTCTAATGTTGGGCGATATTGCTTCTTGTAGTGATATAAAAGTAAGCCATAGGCATGACTGATATCTGTTAGCCTTTCTTCCTTCTTCTGGTGACAAGGTCTTGTTTGGATCATATGTAAACAACTCAAATATTTGACCACAAACTTACCCAGTAAATCTTTTTTAACAGATTTATAGATTTCCTAATGATATTATAAATTGGTCATATAATATATGTGAGTTGTACCTGCATTTGTTCCGTAATAATCTTATCTGTTATAAAGTCATCATCATTATTCTGAGCAGTTCTCTCTCCACAATATTTTACATACTCTCCATTGAAGAATGTTTTGAATTGTTCCTCTGTTTACTTTTTACAGATGGATCTTTCTGTTATACCTTCTCTTTTCATATGATAATAACCAGGATCTGTTAACAATATAATTAAATAATTTGTATAATATTTTGTACTATAGATCAATTACTGTGAATTTGCTTTTTTCTGATGCTTTTTATTCTCTTCTAATAATTCACTACACAATATATACAGGAAAATGTATGGACACATTACAATATTATAAAGTTCAGAATCTTACCTATAGGCATTCTTTAATAATTCTAAATTTGCTTCAAATTTTGCACATTCTGTTTCATGTCTTTCAACTTACTTCATTTAAAACACTTTGAAACCTTCAACATTTAGTAATAATATGAAGGTACATGATTTGAGCAGGATTAATAAAACACAGGTTTATAGGTTTTTAGCAGTATATGCAAACATTATTCCGTAAATACAACAACCTTTTTGTTTCCTCACGAATTTTCTTGAATTCAGAAGAGTATTGTTTTATTCTACAATAAATAAAATAACAAACATAAAAGTAAATAAACAAACAAATACCTTTCAATTTGTTCATGACATACTTGGAATTGATGAATGTAATTTCTACCATCACTTCTAATAAAATCATTAGAGGTTTTTGGCTGTCTTCAAAATGCCCCCAACATGAGCACCTCCAGCGCTTTGTCTATCTTCAGTATGCCCACTGCTCCCTTGTGTATATACAGGAACTCCACTTTGAGTATCTCCAATAGTTACACCTTGCATGTTTTCACGGACTTTAGTGACATTATTTCTGTATTTGCTTTGTATTTACTTTGAGTACTCCAATACTTACATTAGTTGTCTTTGAGTTCTTCCAGATATGGCCTTGTTTGTGCTGACTTACACTTTTATCTCTAAGCCGCTGTATTATTTGAGTATCTCCAACTCCAGTAAAAATTTTATTACTTGCAAGTTCACTTTGTTTATCTGGCTTGTCATGGCATCATTCTTGTCAAATTTTAGCCACTTTTACTAAATTAAAATAGACCATAATGCATGGGCGGTAATACGAGCAGGTATAATTGGAGAATGGCTAAGCCTGTATAGGTGCAAGCTATTCGTAATTATACGAGGAGGATGAGGTTGAGCATATGGCATTTATGTTAACTCTCAAAACAGCTACGTTATCAACACTTACAAAAGATAATTTATAAAATTCTAAAAATGTAACACAATAAGTAGCTAGAAGCAATTGAAGATGATGGATCTAAGTATTTCATCTTTCAGTCTTACAACCACAAGTTAGCACTGAGTATGCGCATGCTCAGTGCTAGTAGCCCCACATAAATTTCTATCATAACATCATGGCTGCCACTTATTTTAAACCAGTTTTTGAATGTTAAACCATCTATTCGTGAGTTATGTGACAATGTCAGAGTTAATACAAAGTGGTATAAGTTTGGTGTACTTCTTGGACTAAATACAACTACATTAGATATATTTAGAGTAATGACTGGATATGATGATTTCAAAGCTCTGAAAATGTTTGAATTATGCTGAGTACTAACCCCTAAAGCTACCAGAAGAGAGATTATAGAAACATTAACAAAGGAAGCCATTGGTGATTAATGCAGTTGCTGAGGGAATACAAAGAAACATTAAAAGAAAGTGAGTAGAGCAAATGTAGGTTATAGTCTCGTCATTATCAAGCATATGGGGAAAAGGTATGTCTGGAAAAGTGCCCAAGCACGGAATTTCAAATATAACAACAGTCATATGAAGAAAGACATGTTGTAATTTTTCATTTTAGAGTGTTTACTTTCAGAACCTTCTATTCTTATCTACAAGGAGATTGTATTCATGAGTTGTGGTCATGTGATTTTAGTTCTTTTCATTAGTAATCTGATTGGTTTGTATAAATTCCTATAGATCTGTAACAGACTCTCCCCAGACATACTTTTTCACATGTCTGGAAACTAGCATGACTATAATATGATTTTTTGTTACGAATTTATTCACAAAACAGTGCAAAAGAAGGAGTTCCCTAATCAGATATTACAGAAATACTTGAACACCTCATTCTTCCTATTGGTAGTTCAGACATTATACACAGAGGGAGTCATCTCTAAGGAGACATTTGATGAAAGTACAGAGATCAGTGGCTCGAGAACTGATGATCCATTGAGAGCACTATGTTGTACAGTGTCTAAGGATCCTAACAACTTGAGAGTTTTGGGTACTATCTTATTACAATCAGAAGACACAGTGCATACAGGAAATGTTATACGCAAAGAGTGTGGTATGTTAGTAAATAATCTGTTTACATTAATATCATGTTTTTTAGATCAAACTTTGCACAATCATCTTTACCAGTAACTCAACCAGGTATATTCTATATATATTGCTAAATTTCTAGGGACAATATTTTGCAAATTGCCCAATTCATGTGAACTAAATTTTGTGGATTGATTGACTACAAAATTATTAATCATGCTTCTTAAGGTCTGATGGTATCTAAGTGTTGATTTTGGTCTCATCAGCAAGCAGGAAGTTGACCATACTTACATAATATACATACCAGCTGTCTGTGGCATTTATTTTGAGCAACTTCCTTTAGCTTGATGTTGCTCTAATAATTTAAGAAACAGCATTATAAATCTAACTTAGACTCTCAACAGATTGTTCAGTATATATAGTCAGTAAATTCACTAACAGGCTTGTGCCCAAAATTTCATAAAATAGTTTTTGCTGTTGCCCTGAAAATTTAGCATATATGCCAAGAGATATTATAATGTTTATTAATTATATTTTACTAGATTCAATTCTCTCATTTCCTACAATGAAAAAAAACAACACAAACAATACAATGACAACTACTCAGAGTTAGTATTTTATGTAATTTTTATTAAAAGTTAATACAATTTCATTAGGTAGTAGAACAGAACTATATCTTCACCTATTCATCAAAATAATTTTGTTCTGTTGAGAGGAAAGTTTGGAGGTCTGAAACATAGATTGGCACATATATAATGTAATAAAGCTCGTGTTATCCTTAAAACATCTCAGTGAAGCATTGCGATGTTGGAAGCAAACATTCCTTGGAAAGTCCCTGGTCTACCTATTCCAGTAGAGACATGATCCTATGTTATGGTTAAGTCTAAAGCTGATTGGTGGAACTAATACAGCACATTATAACAGAGAGCGTATACATTGAGGAGCTACTGTTGATAAGACAGTTTGTAAAAAGAACTTGGGACATCTCACTCGTCTTTATCTCAAAGCAGAACAGGAGAGACAGCATAATTATTTAAAGGATGGTCCCTACGCACAGCAGAAGAGGCAGTGTAGCAGATATTTATACAACAACTGTCCATTGGTTAAGAGCAGACATTTTCTCTCCTATACCATTTCCTCTCTGTCTTACAAACACGATACTAAACTCCTTATCTTAGCACTGGAGAGACTTAAAGAAGCATACAGGTACTAGATAATGTAATGTGGTATCATTATATATGTGGGTGTATGTTGTAGTGTTAAGAGTTGTCTCAATCAGTCTCACGTGAAGAACTTGGTCTCATTGAACAAGCTTATGATAATCCTCATGAGACACTGTCTAGAATTAATCATCACCTTCTAAAACAAAGAGACGTAAGTTTTTAACCACTCCTATTCATTAATGACCACACCCATTTCTAGGTTTATATAGAGTTTATGGATCTCTATAGTCATCTAATACCAGTCTATGATGTAGAACCATTAGAGAAAATTACTGATGCTTATCTTGATCAATATCTGTGGTATGAAGCTGCTAAACGACAACTGTTTCCTCCCTGGATCAAACCATCAGACACTGGAACCTCCTCCTCTACTAGTCTACAAATGGGTGTCAAGGTAAGAGAGAGAGAAAGTAGATTTATTGTTACCTCTTTCTCTCTCAGGTATCAATAATCTTCAAGATGTTTGGGACACTGGTGAAAGGAGAATGTAATGTAATGATGGAGTCATCATTTGAGAAACTCTATGAGAAGATTGATCTGACGTTATTAAATCGTTACTTCGTTTAATTTTGACCACAACATTGGCAGACTATATGACTGCTAAAAATAATGTAGTCATTAACTACAAGGTTAATATCATATAATAGACTCCACCCACATATTACTCCTTATTAGGACATGAACCATACTAATTCCTATGGTATTATCAGAGGACTCCAATTTGCTCTTCATTGTTCAATATATTGGTTAGTACTTGATCTGTTAGTATTGGGTCTACAAAGGCTAGTGAAATGGCTGGTCCTCCTAAAAATGCCAAATGATTTCCTCACTTCCCAAGATGTGATACAGAGACCAGTCATCCTATACGTTTGTATGCTCGATATATTGATAGGATACATATGTTCTTTAGGTATGAAATCATGTGACTATCATGGGATATTCATGTAATAATATAATATAGGTTTTCAGCTGATGATAGCCAAGGATTTAATTCACGTTATCTTACAGACATCCTGATCCTAATAATGAGAACATTGTTGGTTAATAACATAAGAAAGTTGTTGGCCTCGTGATGCTAAGAATGAGACTAATGAAACCATGATGTCAATTTGGTAAGTCAATGAGGATACTCCTATCAAAGTGAGGATTAATTAAATATCTTTGGTCTTAAAAACTAGGGATCCGTGCTGTATTTTGGGAGATCAAAAATCGTCTTCCACGTTCTATTACTACAATACAATGGGAGACAGTTTTGTATCAGTCTCATAGTAAAATAATCCTAACTTGTTATTTAATATGGGAGGATTTGAAGTACGTATATTACAAAGTGTCGTATAATGTATGAAGAATTTACACAACAAAGTTGGAGTCTGGACCTTACAAAATGAGTAATAGCTATGAAATCATTATTGCTTTAATTGACCACACCCATCTTTAATTGAACTAGGTTACCAAGGGAACGTAACTCGCTCAATGTTTTCCTTAGAGTATGAGAGTCCATGCATCGATTTCAACAATCGTGTCGACCAGATCCTTATGGCATCAGATACAACAACATTTACTAAGGTTAACACACCCACTACTATGAAGCTATGATGGTTTGTCTCAAGTCTATGAGCGGTGCAGCATATATGACCACACCTCCATACTGATTACATTTCACTCCACACTGAGCTCATTGTTTAATACTATCTATATAAAATTATATGTCATATATAAGATATTAATATATTATATATTATTATAATATGTAGATTATAAAAGAACAAATGGAACACTGCTCTTATTGGACTAATGACTACTTTTAGAGAAGCTGTTGTTAATACTCAGGACAATATTAGATCTGTTTAGTTTAAATGCGAAAACAAGGGTAGTAAAACTAGTCCAACCAGTTTTAACAAGATATCATGACTCAACCCATTAGATTCAACTCGTATCAAGATTGGTCTAACGTCTAAAATGCCCTCTCGTTTCCACCTGTGGTATTTTATACTCCTAAAGAATTGGAGGATTAGGGATGGCTCTCTATGGGACATGTCTTGATACCACAATCTGAACCTGAGGTGGTCTAAACAGACTGACGTGGGTATCACTCCATTTTAGATCTGGTATTGAGTCATGATAAAGACCAGTTAATACCAACTTGTATCGTTAAGAACTGAAATTATCCTTGCTACTTTTAACCATTGTTCTCTAGTTATATTCAACCATGGGAAAGTGAATTTATTGACGTCAACGAGTGTGGGCAGAGTATCGTCTTAAGAGACCAGAGGTATGCTCAAAATCGTCGTCTCACTCTCGAAGATTCTTGAGGACTCCTGGACCGTGGAATACCACGTATTAATACATTGTTCCCAAAAGATGTCACACTCTAGCTTATGACAAAGGTTGGAGAGTTAGGACTGACTTTAAACAATACAGGTCCTCAAACAAAATCCATTTTGGTGGACTCATCAACGTCATGATGGCAAACTGTGGAACCTCAATAACTATCGTACAGATATGATACAGTGCACAGGAGGTGTGGAGGGAATATTGGAACACACCTCTTCAAAGGGATACTAATTTCCAACTTGGGAGGGTCTGTTTTGGAAAAAAGCCAGTGGATTTGAGGAGGTCAATGAATAACAGAAATTAACTAATGCTCGGAGCATCTGGTCTAAACCAGATTCCTAACAGACGATTACATGTGGGGGTCTCCTACAATAACATAGCTAATGTAAGTTAATTAATTTATTAAAATAATTAACTATTCTATTTATTAGGTTTATGTTGGTTTTCAAGTCAACTTGATTTAACTGGTATATTTATGGCATGGTAAAATACCAACATTGAAAATCTCTCTAATTCAAATTTTCCGAGCTCATTTGTGGCAAAAAATTCATGAATCCATTTGATGGAATCTCTTGTAAGGTAGATCTCATAGTGTATGGCTCCACCTACTGACCACACCTCTAATTTCTAGGTATTTGCTCAAGAGTTAGATGCATTAGAGATAGAGGACATGTACAGAAGGAGAATATACATCCTGCGTAAATCATATAAAATGAACATTCTTGTGCGACAGACTATTGTTTTGCCTTATTATAAAATGGAATGGTCTAACCAAATCTTTACTAGCAGATAATAAGTAAGAATAATAGTAGATACTCTATAAGGACACTTGTTTATAACAGTATTATAATAAGGAATGTGTCTAAACTAATAGTACTACAGTAAGAACATCTGTGTTATTAATAACCACTAATAATACCTAGATACTCTATAAGGACACGTGTTAGTAACAGTATTATTAATAAGGAATGTGTCTAAACTAATATTACTGAGTAGAGGACAATATACTATTGTAAAAAAATATCAGCTGATGATGATAGTCTTTACTGAGTCATTGTGATTATAATATAGTACTACTGGACTGGTTGAAATAGTAGATATGAAGGGGACCCTTATCATAAGGAATATTTCTAAACCAATATTTCTAGGAAGGGAGACTCTCTTTATTAATAATCTATTATAGTAGTAATCAGGTGTGGATGAGTATATAGTATATATTGTCAATCCTCTGAATCATTGTGATTGTAATGGAGGGACTATATCTGAGCTGAAACATTTGTTATAGTTTATTGTAGGTATTAGTTAGTATCTTATAATGAGTAGCGTAGTGGTATATGTGTGTAAGTAGTAGGTGTGTTCTTAAGGATTGTATAGTTATGTGTTTGATGTGTAACTTATGATATCTCTACAACTTACAAATCTAAAGTGACTACATTGATATAGGACAATATAATGTTATTAATATGTCACTCATATATAACAATGATATTACTATAGAGTATAAATGGAGTTACAAGAATAACAGTGTTATGGACAACTTAATGATGTAATTTATTTCGATAGTAATATTATATACTTTAATTCTACAGAGATGTAATGGATGCTACCCACTACACAGAAGATTGGGTAGATGTTCAGGTTACGTTTGGGGAGGATTATGACTCACATGATTGTAGAGAGATATGCTCGGGACTAAGTTCACAGATTATACCATGATACATGAGTATTTATCCCTCACCTACTGGAGTAATGATGGGTATTGATCTAGCTTATCGACTTACACTAGGTGAGAGAGAGAGAGAGAGGTCATTTTTTTCTAGGCATTTGGTAATGGAATTCTGGTAAGAAGCTCTTATTCAACAAGCAATGATGAAAGCTAATCCTGCTCTCTATGTACTCAGAGGAACGTATTCGTAAAGCTCTTCAACTTTATTCTTCCAGAACCAACAGAAAATTATCTATCCTCTCAAAATTATGGACGAATTATCTTTTCAAATCAAATTATGTGGTTTGTTGATGATACTACTGGTATATCGTGTGTTACTATACCCCAAGGTATATTGTTAATATAGTCAATATATAATAACTCTATTACATATTAATATCTTACTATATTATAATTATCTATTATATGTTAATATAGTACTATATTATAATAACTCTATTATATTTGTGAATATAGCTACTATAGTATAATAACTCTATTATATGGTAATATAGTACTATATTATAATGACTCCTATTATATTGTTAATATATTACTATATATTATAATAACTTATTATATTGTTATATAGTACTATATTATAATAACTCTATATATTGTAGACATTTGAAGGTAACTTCTACTTAAACCTTCATGGAGCCCATCTTTATTTTTAACCCTGTCTGGCAACTCTTTTTAAAGATTATTCCTACCTCGGTTTGGGCGGGCAGAAAGTCTGGCAGTTAGCTAAATTGAAACAGCAGAAGAAGAGCTGCTCTAATCCGATCTCTACCAGTAGAGGAACACCTAAAAGATCATTATAACCCTTAAAGACCTGTGGATCCCTTTGGAGTCAGTAAGGTTTGATGACTCAATAATGACCTCAACTTTTAAATGGTTCATTTACTTGATTTCCCTCAGCTCTTAAAAATTTAATATTAGCATATTATGGAAAAAAAACAAGTAATATAAAATATATCAAACTATTATTATTATGTACTTGACTTTATCTGTGTAATGTGGCATCATTAAGCAGTCTGAATCAAGCATCAGACTGGTATAGATCATGCTCCCTCACAACCAAGAACATAAAAATAGGGGAGAAATAAGAAACAAACTCAAGACCACATCAACTCACTGCTCCCACAACACTACTGTTAATAAACATTGTGATGAGATTATCGCACACACAGTAACTTGAGGACCGACCTTCTTCTGTCCAAGACAGAATGGTGTGTTAGAGTATTTCAGCCCACGAACCTTCACGGTGAAAACCCATCATCTCATGGAGCATCAGATGATATTAAAGAGGACAGGATATAATTATATATTACCTCAAAAATGTCATCAAAAAGTTCCTAGGTTTATCTGACCTCAGAACACAGGTATACTATATGTGTACATTACATGGAGTATTTATTCGGATAATATTGTGTAGATTGCTGGATTTATATGGGGGGGGGGGGGGAGTTAGTCCACATGTATGTAATCCTCAAGTTTACGAGATACGTTTGTAAGTGTTAGTACCACAAGGGGGAACGTCAATAAGTGAGTGGGTGGAGCAACCATGTACTTATAAATTAATTGGTTTTTTGTTATAGACTGTCATTTTTTTACCAAATGGCTCTACCTCACATGATATCTCAAAGTAATGTATTATTAATATTTAATTTAATTAATATTTAATTACAGTATATGTAGCCTTTGGGTTGGGTCATACTCAACCGGAGTTTACCTCACTCTCTCCTCAAGATGTTACATTACATTCAAATAATTCAGAGAATTCCTTCATGGGGATGGAAGAACACTATTGTTATTCTTGCAGTCTCATCATCATTGACAGACTCTGTGTCCATTTTTCCTATTTTGTATCCCTTATAGGTTACTCCTGGTCTGTTCTCTCACAGCAGACAAATTAACTCCTCAGGATAATTATGGGCTACAATAGGATACCAGTACGAACCCCGCATGGTACCTCCCCTCTCATTTATTAAAAGGTTCAGATGTTATACTGATCGATTCTAGGATTTTTTATGGTCCCGCTCCGGTCTGGAACTATAATTTTTATGGGTAAATTACAAACCTTTTTTTGTGTTATTAAAATAATATCACTCCTCTCTCTCTCTCTCTCTTCTCTCTCTCTCTCTCCTCTCTCTCGCTCTCTCTCTCTCTCTCCTCTCTCTCTCTCTCTCTCTCTCTCTCTCTCTCTCTCTCTGCTCTCCTCTCTCTCTCTCTCTCCCTCTCAGATGTTCTTCATTTTCCTCATCATATGAGTAATTAGCTAATCCTAAGGAGTTTCTATCATGAAGTACATCGTCCTACCACTTCCTTAATTTGTTCAATTGAAGAGTCAAACCGTTTACCGCTGCCAGAGAAGATAGTATGCTTACT
>NW_024535851.1:0-11464 GCF_016097555.1 Gigantopelta aegis
CAAGATGGAGTAACTTCTCATATTTTAAATCTACATATTCATTTTTAAAAAAACATGATTATTGTATTGTCATTCTCTTTTTCTTCTATCAGTAAACTACTGATCATGTCACCTACAAAGATCGCTCATGGTCGAGTAAGAACAACATGATGTATTGTTTTTTAAAGCTCTTATATGACCAAACTCATTTTTAAATGTTTTCGAAACCTTCATACTGCACTCTCTAATTATAATATATAACATATAAATATACATATATAGATATTATATAATATGAACATCTGTTCTCTACTTAAAATAATAACATCACACTATCCTTTTAACATTGTCAAACTATTCCTTATATAAAGAATTTTATCCATTCTATGACTGCCAACTCATACAGTAGTGATATCTTCATTAATACTCTACTTACCTAATGGACCATATCTTGCATAGTATGGATGAATAATCGTTTTGGTAACAATGAAAGCCGAACCATACCAGCTGGTTTATTCCTTAGTGTAATACACTAATAGTGAAAATGTTGACCATTTTAAATCACTTTTTTCTGGTTTTATTTTTACACAGACTCCCCTCTTTGTGGCCTGCAAAAAACGGGTTTCTGAAATGTGTTAGATTGTTATTATGTCACAATGTGATCTTTCACTCGTGTACGAATTGAAGACGTGATATGTTTGCATGGGACATTGCTTTAAAACATGGAAATGACGATGTAGTGAAGTATCTCATGGTTGTAGGTAAGTGAACAGCTGTGTTTTTGAGGAATTGAGAGAGCTTGTCCATCACATATAGTTGGTATGCCAACTATAGTTTCACTATGTTATGACTTAGTAAACTATATGTGATCATATTACAATGTTGCTAGTCTTAGTTGTGATAGATGACTGACTATGTTATGGTTAGTTATGTAGTAGTACAATTATTATTTTATTAGTAGTATACTTCTTTAGTTACTAATTCATGATGAATGATTGTGTGGGTCACAATATGACTATGATATTTACTGCCATTTTTTACTTCTATTTCCCTTCCTGTCTATCACAGATATCTACTTAATTTAAATATCATAGAGCTATGATGGAAGCTGGTAAGGAGAATGTTTAGTTAGTTTTGTATGAGTTTGTTAGTAGACACATTGATATCACATCTATATGCATCAGGAGCTTATGATATACATAGTATATAATACATGATGATCTCTCTCTCTCTCTCTCACTCTCTCTCTCCTCTCTCTCTCACTCTCTTATCAATGTGAAAGACTTTGTCGAAGTGCTAAAGTTAGCAGAATTGATATATAAGGAATTTGATCTACACTTAGAGAAACTGATCAAATTCACTTCCTTTATATCATGGAGATGAATACACAGACTCTCTCCTTATAATGTAAGGATTATTATATCTTATATACTAGTAATACATGTATAATATTACACAGTACATACTAGTAATACATTTTATATTGCCCATACTAGATACATTATAATTTACGCAATACATACTAGTAACACATTATAATATTTACACATATACATTATAATATTACACAGTACATACTTAATACATTATAATACTACCATTTACATACTAGTAATACATCGCTAAGTATAATGTTGTGTTCTAAGACCCTGACCATGTTTACTCTTAAATTAACATATTCATTAGTTTCTATATCCCTCCTACCTCTTATTCATTTTACTACCTCACTAGACCATATCACATATTCTTCCCTTTACTGTTGCCTTATTCCATAGTTCTTAGAATGGGAAACTTATACATGTCAATAATATTTATCATAAATGCTGTGCTTTAATAAATATTTTTATCACTTTGACCTAATCTTCTCATTACCTTATAAGGCAGTCATGTTGTGATTACTTAATTATGGAGGTATTCATTGACCATAATATAGGATAGTTGTTACCATGACAACCATGATCTGCTTGCTTATGGCTTCAGTGTGTAATACTGATGCCAACAATCTGCTTATATTTGTAGAACACCTCTTGTCACCCAACAGTCCTCTGTTTGAAAGAAATAAGTTTAGCAATTTTGTTAACTTCAGATAAAAACTATAACATTATGTGTACCTGTAGTGTACTCTCTCCAGCTGTCATATCTTAATGATATTTTAGTGGGAAGGTGTTGCTAATATTGGTTTTGTTTTTGCGTGCATTATACTTTAGAAAATGAAATAACAAAAAGGTTCTCTTTCTGTAAAATCAGCTTTACTGTTTTACTAATGAAGGAAGTTGTTTATGATAACTTGTAGGACAAAGTTTTTGTTGTTTTAGTTAAAATAACACATCTGGGAATGAACCTGGTACATGCCCTTAGTAATATATTTAGTAACCACGCAGTGTTCCCAAATATTATGTGGTTAATATATTCGTCTCTCTTCTTCTCCTCTCTCTCTCTCTTTCGCTCTCTCACTCACATCACTCACTAGAGGCTGCTAAAGCTGACAACCAACCAATAGTTAAAAACCTTCTTGAGGAGTATCGTGCTACTCCATTGCTAATGATTTAAAACAGGAGAGACAGCTCTCCACTTAGCTTGCAAACTTGGCTCACCTCTTCGTTTCTACATCACTCAAGAAATGTCCTGATCTTATATTTGCTGTTGATGTTGACGGTGACCAACCACTTCACATTGCTTGCCAGAACAATGATGTTTAAATTTGTTACATGGCTTTTTTCAAACTGTCCTTTAGAGCAATGGAAAGTCTATTTAATTCGCTTAGCACTTCAACAAATCCGTTTTAGACTCCTTTACAACCTCCCATCCTTTACAAGACAGCCCTCCCCTAGACGTACAACATCTCATCCTGACCTAAGTCCACCAAGTAATGCAAGCTCTTTTGACTTGTTTACTCACTCTCACAGACAACTTTCTCTTCATGAGAGCATAGAAGAAGAAGAAGAAACGTCAGATTGTTCTCCTGTTCATGAAGAGCCATTGAAATCAACATTGCAACAGAAATTGTTTGGTATCGAAGAAAGCCAAGAATTCATTGATCACAACATACATAAGAGACAAACCTTCTCTCTAATTGACTTCTAAAACCAATAATTTTCTACCATTTTTTCCTCTGACCCCAAAACAGCCCCTTCATCCAGTGTATCACAATCAACAAATGTCAACTGATATTGCAGAAACAGACAAAGAGACCTTCTCTGTCAATACAATAACTCCTCCATCTATAGCTGATCCCAATAGTTTCATTGACTTCATCCACAAATGATGCAAGGAGACGTATATCTGTTTACAGTAAGGATTCCTCGGATGAATTCTTTCAGAAACAGTTTGCAAGATTCTAATTCTAGTGTTGAATGGCAGCCCCCCCCCCCCCCCCCCCCCCCCCCCCCCCCCCCCCCCCCCCCCCCCCCCCCCCCCCCCCCCCCCCCCCCCCCCCCCCCCCCCCCCCCCCCCCCCCCCCCCCCCCCCCCCCCCCTGAAGTTTCAATTTACCACTCACCAGCCGCCCCCCCCCCCACCCCCCCCCCCCCCGTCCAAAGTGTTTGATACCAAATCTGATAATGTACTAAAGAGTGATGTTTTAATTGATCAAGCACCTACAGCTGCTACTGCTACTGAAAGTTCATTACCCATACTGACAAATTCATACCTCATCAACCTACTCCTATAGTGGCATCTGACAACATGTTTATACCACCTTCTCCTCAAAGTCTTATAACAATCCAAAACACACATCTGTAGAAGATTCCTTTCTGTCCTCCAATGAAGTGTCCCATGTTTATAGATAGCACATCCAAATCCCTTCAAGAAACTCTGAGTCTTATGGCCGCTCTCCATTCAGGGTTTTTGATACCCTACTATCAGTTCATATTCGTTTATTTGCCATCAATACTGATGGTGTAGCATTCTACATATCTAGCAAGACATGGTCATAATGAATTGTTACGATTAATAAATACATGTTGCCAATATTTGGAACACAATCCTGATGGAGCTGATATCAATGTGTTTAACACGACGTGATAGAGTTCTCTCACACCATTGAAAAAGAAGCTATTGATAACAATAATATAGAGTGTCTTAAGCTTCTCCTTGGATTTGCTCGTGACACTCCTATTTGTTTGATGTCATAACTTAATGACGACTCCTGTTATCAAGAGCAGTTAAAGCTAATAGTGTAGTTAGCCTTAATGGTCCTCCTAGAGTTTGGTATTTTTGAAAGGAGTGCAGTAATGCATTGAAAGCTGCTTTAAAATCAAGTAATTCTGATCTTCCTTCGAAGGCTAATATTCTATTATACACAGGTAATATCCGTTACCCAGGGAAGTCGGGTCAAACGGAACAGACAAATGTCCACCATAGATATGGTGTTTTGAGATGGGAATGAATTAGAACTGGAGAGACGTAAAACCTCCTTGTTTCAAGATGCTAGTCTTGCTATTACAACAGTTTCTTATGCTTTACGAGTAAAAAACGGTCATTCACCCTGTTCAGAGAGTAGAGAGCTGGTTTCAAAGTCTAGGTAAAGATTGTACTGATATATTTTCAAGTCACATTTGGCAACCTCAGGCCCACCCTAAAGCTTGGGCTGGGATGAGTATTACAGAAGTTGATCTCTCCCAGTAACAAGCTTGTCAGCATCCCTCCTGAAACATTTCAGATAGAAACGCTAGTATCATTGACCCTCTCCTCTCGACAAATAAAATTCAAGCACTTCAAAAGTCTGTCGATTTTCAGCATCCTCTTTATAAGTGTACAAACCTTAAAAAATTGGACTTGAACACAAATGATCTTCGTACTCTTCCAGAAGATCTGTTTATGCTGTAGGGAACTCTTTAGAAGAGTTAGATGTACATAACAACTCAAATTGAGTCCTTGCCTCCAGGACTATGGATCTGCACTCGTCTCCATATCTTATCATTGGCACGCAACAAATTATCACAGCTGCATTATTTTAGCGATGTAAAGTACTTCTATGATCATACATACTACCTCATGACCTCATCAGTTCCCTACACGTAGACCATGGAGTACTTGTAAAAGTTTGCAAAGCTAGCGATGAAGATTTTTATGAAAATAACAAACTACGTTACTCACCTCAATGTCTTCTTCCAGACTGTCAAGAAAGTTATTCCAAATGTAATTGAAAATGAGAATAGAACCCCAGATACAGTCTTATACACACATGTGGTCGATATACATTGGTTGAGATGTAAACTCAATCGTGATCAAACAATACCACTTAATGTTTTTGACATTGGTCTTCCACCTGACGAAGTCTGCTCATTTAACTCAGCTAGATCTGTCTCAAAATCAGTTTACTGAGTTACCGCATGGATTTAGCATGTTTAGCACCAACTTAGAGAAACTGGATCTCCGTGTAACATGATACAAACTGTAGATTTGATTCGAGATATCCTGCTAATATAGCATCAATTATTCTCAGTGAAAATAAACTGTCAAGTGCACTCATCAACGTTTGTGTGCATCCTGTGGTAGCCCTGTGAAACTACTAGCTGGCTATCTGCTGATCCTAAAACTAAGGTTACTGTAGGCACCACAAATCATTGCTTACTAGATAAACTCACAAATCTTATTCTCAGTAATAATCACATTACATCTTTCCCGTGTACTCCTGAAATCAACAGCTCACAGCCCCTCTCTTCACAACTGGCTGCATCATTTGAGAAACCTCAACCATACTTTCCCAATCTCTCAGTCCTTTCTCTTGATCAAAACTCTCTTGAAGCTGTCCCTACAGGAGTTCATCATCTAACGCAATTAAGTTCTCTCACTTTATCTCACAATCACTCAATTTCAAGACTACCCCCCAGAAATGGGTGTAATGAACCCACAAATCTTGCTAATCCTCAAATTAGAAGGTGTTTTTCCTAAGAATGTTGACTCAAAGCTACTTACCAAGCCAGGAGCACGTGCAATACTAACATATCTCAAATCACTCTATCACAAGTACAGTACTATTGTTATGTATCAACTGATGTATCTCTATTGATCAAAATTTTATAGTTAGAGATTTAGGACAACTTTTAGATTTATATTTTGCAACCTTTTTACAGTAATAAGAGACGCTCTTTCTTCTCTTTAGATCTCCACCTTATTATCGCATCAAACTTAGTTTATTGGAAACTCAAATGTTGGCAAACAAGCCTCCTGTTAAACCTCACACGTAAAGGGAAAGTGACTCGCTTCAAAGAAGTTGAGAAAGGGTTAATAAACGGCCCCTCTCCACTGTTGGAGTTGACTTAGGTGACTGGGAATACCCTACTGCTTCACGTCGTCCAAAGGTTACCTTCATGACATGGGATTTTGGCGGTCCCAGGAAGAGTATTATGCAACTCATCAATGTTTTCTCACACAGCGATCACTATATATTTTAGTATTGGAATGCTCAGGACAGAGAGACAGGTCTGGATAGTCTGCGTCCGTGGTTAGAGAACATTGGAGTAAGAAGAAAATTGTTGTCATATAAACTTTTCATATATTTCCTACATGTAGAGTCGAGTACCTGGGCTCCTTTATTGTCGTGGCAACTCATCTTGATGGACTACCAGCTCAAAAACGTAATGACATTTTGAAACAGTTGAGAACTCATTTTGTAAAGTCATATCTCAACTCTGGACACACTCATTTGCTTATCCTGACATCTATCACAGTGCTTCTTTGTATCTTGTAATGACGGTACACAAATCTCGTCACTCAGAGATGAACTATATGAATTTGCTCTCTCCATCAAACCAGGTAAATGAGATAACTTTAATGCGGATAGTTACTTTAAATCATCTCTCCTTCATTCTTTTTCTAGCAAAACAGTAGTCATCGTAAGGCAGCTGATAAGGAGTCGTTACTCCAGCAACCTGTGCTCCAGAATGTTATCTTAAGTTACAGGATATTGTACGAGACCATGCTTGTAAATGTATTCAAGAGAAGAAACCGCCAATACTCAACAGAAGAATTTAGGTAATGATAGGTCACATGGTAGCCACATGACAGTATATCTGAATAGGCAAATAGCTTTTGATGGTAATTTTCCTGAAAATTAATTAGTTAGAACAAGGCACTGCTTTCTTCATGAAAACGGTATGTTTGATGTTACATGACTAACACATGACATTTCATGATTTCTAGGTATTCTGCTGCATTATGAAGATCCTGCTTTAAGTGATTTATACTTTGTTGATCCACAATGGCTTTGTACAATGTTAGCATGTGTTGTAACAGTACAAGAAAAAACCCTTTTCAGAAAAATGGTATGTACTATGCCAGAACACTTATGAACATTATTAATTGTTATAATTTATATGGTTTTATGGAGTTTTTCAGCTCTCCAGTTTAGTCCTGAGAAATGAGAGATTTTCCTCCAACTCTCCTACGTGACTTTGTCTCTCTCATGCAAAAGTTTGAAGTTGTTCTTCTTCTGGATACCAATCATATGCTCATTCCTTCTCTCCTTCCTGGAGATGAGGACAATGCCTGTGTAGTATTTCCTCTCATTGTTTCAATCCACCAGAAAGCTCCAGCTGTATCTCAGAACTGAATTGCTTACCTTTTGCAAAGATCAGTACTCTCGACATGACAGTTTTTGCACGATTCTATCTTCTTCCTTTCATTCCCAATGGATTCTTCCCTCGTCTTCTTGCTCGTGTTATAGGAAGTAAAATTACATTCAACTTCTCTCATGTGTTCCTTCAACCATTAGCAGGACAACATATTTAACTGCTTACATTGGAAGTGTTGGCGAAATGGAATTGTTCTCATACATCATCATATGGAATTATACGGATAGCACCAACATTTTTTTGCCTCATTGTAATATTAAAGACGTATTTCATACATAATACTTGTTGACAAACAATGTGTTAAAAACATTCATATTGGAGGTATTGAGATTATGGTAGCTGTCTTGCCTGAAGATTTACCACTTGAAGATTGTGATTTTCTACCTCGTGATGATACTACCCTCCCTTACACATCGCTATCTTCTGGATTTTAAGACAATTGACAGAAATGTTGATTCTGTATTTGATGATGTGGGTATGAAGGTTTTGCTCGTCGTACGGGTTTTGATTTGCGTGCAGTTCAACAAGTCAGCCCATGCCCCAAGTGTCTGACACAAGTGTTTAAAAATTATCGTCATAACTGTAAATCCCCTTCAAAATTGTCTTTATTTACAAGTCCTTGCTGTGTCTTAGCTGCATCTAAAAATCTTCCCTTGAACGTGCGATGATCACGGTTCCGTTCCTTGATCATCAATAGCCCCCGATCTGGTAAGTTATGGAATGAGTTTTCAAAACTTAACATTTACTGATTTGAAATCTCTATTAGGCCTTTTCAGACTTACCATCTTCTATGCTCTATCACAAATCAAGAGCTGTTGTCACCAAATTAGAATCTCTTGAGATCTGGTGGATTTAGCAATGTATACAAAGGAATTATTGAAGTAAATAAATGTTGATATTATTTGTTACTAAAAACTATATCATTTGATAATTTAGGGTGAATTAACAAATGTTGCTATTAAGAGTTCTCAAGTTTTTGCTGGAGCAATGATAGAAAACCCACTGCTAAAGAAGAACAACCAGCATGGATGTGTATCTAAATGGTAGTAGAGAAGCACACATGAGTATCAACTAAAGCATCCTAATATATTGAGACTAGTCGGTCCTAGCCTTTGAGCCTCTGAGACTGTTTACTGGAGTTAGCACCTATGGGAGATTTAAAAACCTTCTCAAACCTTTTAAGAGTGGAAATATAAAATTGAATCGAAGGATACTGAAGAATGTCATGTACCAGGTCAGTTAGGAGTACTTGATCTATCGTAAGATGCTTAGGGTGTATGCTGCTATGGTAACTCTCTCAATAATAAAGTCTTAATTGTTTTTCTTTTTTACTCTCCCTCCTCTTTTTTCCAGGTGGCTGATGCTATGGAGTATATTCACTCAAAGAACATTATCTACAGGACCTCAAACCCGGTAATATCTTAGCATGGGAGTTTCCCTGAACCTAAAACCCAATGGAACCTCACTGCATCAGTTCTCATCAAACTAGCTGACTATGGTATCAGTAAACACTGTACTCCTGAAGGTGCTCGAGGCTCTGAAGGCACCCCAGCTTTTCTTCACCTGAGGTGAATCCTGCATGGAGGTACAGCATCCTTCACAACCCAACTTGATGTTTACTCCTATGGAGCTGTTTATGTATTACTTGTTCACATATATGGGACCATTTTGAGAATGGAAAGAACCGTCCAATAAGTGCTTGTTAGATGAAGGAAGACGACCAGAGCTATCATTGTCTGTAAGTTAATAACTAAACAGCTGAATAACACAATAATATATTATTAATAATACTTGACATTTGAGTGATCATTCTTTATACTACATCATGATGTTACTCTTCTATCTCCTGTAGCACCGACCCTACTGCTCTACAGATGTATGAGCTTATGTGCTGGTGTGGCTGAGTGATAAACCACAACACCGTCCTACCTTTACACAAATAAAAGAGATAGTCTCATCAAGTACCTTCACTCAACTACTTGACAATTTTGGCATCACAGCAGATGATGAATAACATTCAGACAGCATGTGTGCATTCATTTAAACAAATTTAACTCGGAAACGTAACGCAGAGGATAATTTATCAGAGAAACGACCTTCTGCTTCACCTTCTCCCTCAGTTTTGAGTCTTTTAGCTGCTAGTAGCGATGAAGAGAATATGGTACAGGGGTTTATTATGGCACAGGGAAAGGAAAAGGTTGGTGTGATCCGATTCCAATCAGCAAACCAAACTGTGAGGTTAGTAAACAGTCTATTAGTTATGTGAATAATAGTACTTATTACAATGAAACATTCCATCTCACAACTTTTATATGTTTTGTAGTGATAGTTTTTCCAGGTTTAACTAGACTACTACATCATACCTTACTCATTTATTTTTGTACTTCAGTTTCAATAAATAATTTTCTATTAATATATTTTATTTATATTTATTTTTAGACTATTGACCAATTGAAGTGCTTAATTACTAGTATTGTTTCCTGTTTGGTCGTAACATTTGGGTAGGTACTTGGGGTAAAGGTGTTCTCATCTATGATACCTCTACTAATGATGTATTGCTAGGTGGGGAGTGGAAATATCTGAAAGTATGTGGGTTGAGGCGATAACTTAGATTATTAATGATTGTTCTCTTTATCATGTAGCTGTCCTTTTAAAGTTGTTATATGTAAAGGATCTGGTTGATATTTTGTATTATCTGGAAAGGGTCTGGTGTTGCTTGAAACCAATTTTAATCGTGATTAGGAGTTTGTTAATTTACCAAGCAAATCTCTCTATCCCAGGGAACAAACACTATACACTTACCACTGGTGTGGTACTTCTTCTTCCTCGTGGTGGTTTAGAAGAATCTGAGGTTTGTGCTGTGCTCTAGTGGAGAAAAGTTCAAAATATTTTAGTGGCCTATAGATTTTTAAATGATGGTGTGAAAGAAATCCCAATTCCCATGTCTTGATCTTGAGAGTGAACCCTGTATCCAACTGGTTGGTGCTAATGTTTGTAGGGGTTGATCTCTGATATTTTTTTGTCTTTCAGATTGAGTGCTATGAAAAGACAATGAGAACAAGATAGTACTTGCTTGATCGACCAACTACTTACAGTTCTGGGATGCTGTCCACTAGAGAGAAAGAGGGGCTTATTGACTGTCTTCTGTTTGCAACAATATCCATGATAATGGTAAGTGCTTATACTACAATCTTCCATCTTATCCATTAATCTCTCTATTATTCACCCATCTATTCACTTTATGTGGCTTATGTAGCTAACCAGAAGCCGTGTGACATCACTATTAATTGACAAAGGTCTTATGTAATGTGTGGTACAGTCCCGGAGGTACTGTCATTGTCCTACATACCATTACTCTTGAGGTCCTTCATTTCCTCCAGGGATACAGAAATAAGTCATTATATATTGTCATTGAAACAGAGAAGAACACATTTAAAAAGATTCTCACGTCTCTTATCAAACGTGATTCGTTTCCCAGGGCAACCAGTCCCTTTTTTCCTGAATGGTTTCGTTGAGTTCATCAGGAGAGTCTTACAACCTCAGACAGAAACTTAGTGCTAACCTTTTGGACGAGGTTATCGAGTGTGAATTGGAGATTATGAGAACCATCCTCCGTCATTTACATTACCTTTTGATCACATCATCACATGCATTTTTGTCGTACACAAGTATGTAGCTGTGTGTATAGTTTACGATCAAGACAAGCCAGACCTCCTTCTGATATAGGTTGTGTATTATATTGGTCGAAATGAAGAACAAGTGGATAAATATTCAAACATTGAAATCAGATATAATAGGATGCTAATAATATAGTTATATGTTTTGTAGTACTATTCACAGAGAACTTCTGAAACCCTCTCATCATCTGTTCCCATCTATCCCATATTGTCATATTTCAATTTTTCTATT
>NW_024535852.1:0-10375 GCF_016097555.1 Gigantopelta aegis
GCGTGACTTTACATATGGAATTGAATTAGTGGCTTCCAACGACCAATACAGCAACATATTAACAAAACTCTCTCACGGGACGGTTGAAATTCTTGTTGGAACAAAGAATTTACCAAGTTCAGTCAATTAAGTGGGATGTTAATTTAAAAATTGACATTTATCAACTTAATTAACGTTTTATTTACAGGCGGCTTGGAAATTTAGAAACTTTTGTTATAATTCTTTTCAAAAAAAAATTTCAAAACCTAAACAATGCTCTTTCCTTTGTAAAGTGCTATATGCCCTATACACTCCCATGATGGTCAAAAATTAATTGGCCTTTCTCAAAGGTCAATGCAAATTTATCTTTCAAATATTTACCTTTAAACAACCATTTGAATAAGTTTTTAAAGGTCAACACTAAAAATCTGAAAGCGGTACCCTATAGTATTTAAATCAACTGTTATTTATCCAACTTAACAAGCTTTATAAACATACCGCAAACTAAATTTAACCTAATACAATAAAAAACCTCTCTAATAAAAATTATGGCTGATAGTTTAAGGACATTTCATCCAAAGCCACCTTCTATTAGGACCATTCTTGTGGTCCTGGGGTCACTTAAAACTCAGTGTATCACCCTTCTTTGCTCTTATAATTCATTTGGTGGACAACATGTAAAAGTAAAAACCCAACCCCCCCCCCCACAAAGCATAATTTAATTAACAAAAAAAGTATCCTGTTTGGGCCTACTAGGGTTTAAAACATATAAAACAGGTATTTATAAATCTTTTCTTATAACAATTGACTTGATCTTATAGATATTGGGAGACATTTTCCCTGGTCAATCTGAATACGGCTTAAGATATATAATTAATTTAATATGACTTATCTATGCATAAAAAAAAAAGTTCAATCAAAATTACTGGACCTTGCACAAATTGGATTGCTTTAATCTTAATAATAACTGGACATTCATATGACCTTTTTTGGAGGCCCAATGTGAACGTTCTTGTCCTAGAGAAAGTAAATATGATAAACTAATTTATTAAGTACATAGCATTAAATTATATCATTAGTCACACACAATGCAGATTGTATATATATATATATATATCGCTGGGCTGTGACACTGTAGTATATACAATAAATATTCATATACACAATACTTATCACAAATGTGGGGATCTGGCTTTATATTTTAGAGTAACTGGACTATTTCAGTGTGGACCATTATGTGAGGCATAATGTAGAGCCGTCTCTTGATACTAGAAAAAAGTAAACATTTTAGGTTTTTATGTTACATTGACTAGGGTATAACATTACTTTTCATTAGATCACAGATCACTAAATCACACATTGTAATGATATGTATTCATTACTAGTTAATATTGACTTAATACTATGTAGTGCATACAACAGTGGGGGGGGGGGGGGCTTATATAGACAATATATACTACTGACCTTTGTAAGAATATTAGGGTCTGCCTTATATTTTAGAAGTAACTGGTACTATACTAGTGTGACCTTTGAATGAGGCCCAATATAGAGCTGTCCACTGATGCTAGAGTAGTTATTAGGTATGTAGACTTGGATCACATAAAATATAATTTCACTAATTGTGACCAGATTTGCAAAAAAGGACCACTTCTGTCACAACATTAGTGACCTGATTTGTGAAAAAAACACTGTTAAAACATAACAATAAACAGTTTTGCATACATGTAGAATCGTTATACATGTATCAACTGTATGTATAACACAAACTGAGATGTTTGAAGATTTTTTAACAGTAGTTTGTTCAAAAGTCAGGTCACAAATGTTTTGACAGAAGTGGTCCTTTTGCAAATCAGGTCACAATTGTATATAATTATATTAAATCATTATGGTAACGATTGCCAAGTCATATTTTTATGGATGTTTATAACCCACAATAAAACAAATTGACCATGGTAATTGCCCACCACACTATAGTACAATTTGATTCTAATAGAGTCGTTCTGCATATTGAAACCACTTTGTTTCATTGATAAGGTTTCAAGATTCACACTTTCAATAAGTAAATTATGGGATTAAATTCATAGTATAGTAGTAGCAAAAATATTATAAGCTATTATTCCTACAATGTGGTAAATATTGCTAGTCTCTTTCAGTAACATGTAGATGTACTACTTCTATTCTTATTTATTATCAAAAGACAATTGTAAAATGCGATTGCTTAATTTAACCAATCAATAATTATACAGGTTGGATGTAGCAAAGTTGTTAGTGTAACTAAAAATAAACATAGTAACTATTTCCTATGGAATCAAGTGTTCATCATATGTTTGAGTTATTTTTATTTTTAGACAAACAAAAGATGCTATAACAGTCAATTCTATAGTACAACAGAATTGAAAACAGTCTTAATTTTACTTTGAAATTTTCAAGTAACTTTGTTACTTGATACATGTATGATCACAATGAAACAATTACTTTTTACAGTGCAAATATTCAAAAATAACCTTTCTCTATGATTCACATTGCTCCATTTTAAGAGCTAGTTTTTACTTCCTCTAGACTTCCATCTCTAGCAGCGTTAAGTAAAGTTGAATTAGAGTTCTGAAAATAACAAAGAAATCATCAAACTTTATTATCCATATTCTTTTTTATCTGGTATTTTGGAATCATATCTAAAACTCAACAGTGACTTTATAATTATATCACAAATGCTGGTACTGTCATCATTCAAATAAATTCATATTTACTACTTACTCTACTTACTATTACACCTATTAATAATTCCCAAATTAAAATTGAAAAAAAAATTTGGAAAAAAAGATATAACTGACACAATTTCTTCCAATCTAAGCTTAACCTCTATAAATACATCCATACAATGTTTCTTAATAGGCATTATTTGGAATGATTCATTTTTTCAGACCAATTTATAAAAGTCAATAACTATAATAAGTTTTATGTTAAAATGGTTTTGTATGTACTTACGTTATGTTCATAACCAATCTGTCTTTTGATTTGGTGGCTTGTGCTACAATTACAAAACTAGAAAAAACAAGGGAATGATAGTATTATAGTTTACATAATATCAGTAGCAATAGATGTCATAGAAATGTTTGGAATGTAATTAATCATATCAGAATACACAGGGGAATACACGAATACACATCACACACACACACAAACACATATATAGATACTACTTTGTATAAAAGTCTATAATTGTTAGAAGGGAATATTAGTGAATACATGAATGAATCCTTACATATATACTAGAGCAACAAAAGAAAAGCATATACATAAACTAAAGGTTGTATCCACAGAATATGATCTTCCTACATATGCTTAGAGTTATTTTATTATGCTACTAAAAATGAATGCTTTTTTGATAACATTAACAGTAGCTACAAAGGGACCTTTTACACTTAATGGTGGTACTCGACACTATAAAAACTTCTATTGATGGCTTTGTGGGCCAAAAAGTAGCTATTGACACTAACTGGTAAAACACACTATTTTTTGGTGATAGTAATCTTTATGCTTCATTGCAATTTCAAACAGTCTTAATAACTATTTTGTAGTATCAGTATGGAATTAAAACTGCTGGACATTAACTACATTATATATTGACTATCAACAATCAACCAACATTTCTAGATGAACACAATTAAAAGCATTCACTCAGTTTGATGCACAAGCATCGATGTACACCACACACACACACACACACACACACACACACACACACACACACACAAACACACAAACATACACACACACACACACACACACACAAACTACACACACATATTTACAAAAACTTATAAAATAAGATTAAAATCTTACTAAATAACTTACTGAAGTCCCTTTGATGATTTAAAACTGAAACTAGACCGAGCCAAAGAGCTAACTAAAACTAGTCTCCAGCGTAGCCCAGCCCCTCCCTTCGAGAAAGGTCTGGTTAACTGTAAGTATAGCTCTCGTTCAGGGAACTACCGGAAATCTTGTAGTCGATTAAGTAGGGAGGAGGGCAAACACCAACTTTAAAATTGCTGACTCAACAGAAGCACAGCAGTGCCAGATACGCAAGCAGTTCTCTAAAGCTTTTCAGTACTTTTTTTAGTAAAACGAGTTCAGCAGGCTCTTCTTTCTGCCCTATGCAAAGCGCCATGAGGTTTACAAATAACCAATGGTTCATCAATTGAGTTGTAATAAGTTTATAACCTTCGAAACTGTCATGGATAATCGAGAAGCTGCAATTCAAGCTGCTGCTACTATACTAGGAGTACACTTAGGAGCCTGCCTGACTGATGCTTTTATACCAGTAAACTTCATGGCACTTTGCATAGGGCAGAACAAAGGAGCCTGCTGTAAGGTACTGTCTGGCATTGTGCTTCTGTTGAATCAGCAATTTTAAAGTAGGTGTTTGCCCTCCTCCCTCTCAACACCACTTATCGACTACCGGATTTCCGGTAGTTCTCTGAACGAGAGCTATACTTACAGTTGACCAGACCCTTCCGAGAGGGAGGGGCTGGCTACGCGAGACTAAACTAAAACGTAAACAAGTTCAAGGGTGGAATTCAATTAATAAGCTTATTCTGCCTATAACTTTAATAATTATTAGCTAGTGGGAATCCCCTTTAGTTCTATTCTAAGAGAGAATTATAAATCTAAAGGCAAAAATAGAAATAAATATATAATTAATCTATGAGTACAGCGGTTATTGAAAGTACACAAAACTACAGATGCCAGTAAAAGTAAGCTCTTTTTCTAAAAATTGAAGTAAATTTAGGGATGGATAATATCAGTTCAATGTAGGCAAGATAGTAGGGATGGAAATTCCAACATCCCTACACAATGACACAGGTAAACAATGCAAACAACATATCACTGATTATAACAATATATCATTAATTTAAACAGTTAGTGTAACTGTGTTATAGTTGAAAAAAAGACTGCTGTAAAAACATCTCAAAAGACAGTTTTGTGCATACACATTGTTACATATGTTCATAGGCGTATTTAGACCCGGGCCAGCACGGGCTTTGCCCAGGTAAACTTGCCATTTAAATTATTATATTTAAAAAAAAAAAATTCATTGCTTTAATCAAAAATGAAATTCATAATCTGTTTATTTACACGAAGATTAACCACTAACACATACCAGTCCAAATTATGACTTCACAGGTTAGCAATTAGCACCTGCACCTGTATTGTAGAGTTTTGCCTTATAGTTTTCTTTTGAGTGAGTTTTGAACACTGTGAACTGTGATCTGAGTCAAACTGAGTGCCAATATGAAAAGAATTCTTAAAGACTTTGGGCTTCTAATAATAGCAGCAGTAGTGGTGTAGGTCCATCAAAAAAAGCATACAATGTTCCAGAGAGTGAGGAAGATGACAGTGGAAATGACAGCAATGAAGAGATTGACAGAGAAATTAGAGATTAAATGATCAAGATGGTTAGGTGTGAATCTAATTTGAAATTATTCTTTCTACTTTTCTTGTACTGTACAGATACAGATGGTGATGGTGTTGATCTAGAGAGTTCGCAGGGTTTAGTGATATACCACAATACCAGAAGTTAATGTACATGTACATGGTTGAGTAAAGATTTAAAATTGTTAATAACTATTAATAACTTCTAATTAATAATGATGAATAATTAATAAGCCCTAGTACTATTAGAGACCTAATACGCCTATGCATATGTATATATGTAACTGTATGTATACAAACTGTTTTTGAGGCATTTTAACAGTGGTTCCTTTTCACAAATCAAGTCATGAAGTTATGCAGAAGTGTCTCTTATTGCAATCTGGTCACTTTTTTTTTATATTCATGGTCACTGTGGTAGTTTATATACGTTTTATTACTAGTCATAGATCTATGAAAATGATTTTGAATGCTAATTACGTTGTTTATAATAATCAAAGTTGTCCTTCACTTTATAAGAGTAAGGCTTCTGATTCTTTCTTTCACAGTAATAAACATTACTGTAAGAAACAAATAACAATCCCAGCATCCCTGCATAGGCACAGATAACCGTGTGCCTGATATCTAATGAACTACACTTTCTCTTTAGGAGACAAGTTGGAAGTAATACAAAACCTTTGACATTTATTTGAGTTTGCTAGTTTTGTCATATTGTTGCATAGTTCATTTGACTAATATATTAGTTGGTTGATTTTTTGTCATCCTTAAGTTAAATCACCACTGGTCTCATTGAAACAGCATCTATATTTGTAATAACATTCTATACAGAAAATGGGAGTCATGCATTATATGTTAAAAATCACCTATAGTTACTCCAAATGTGACCAAACAGTCACACAACACAACCCCATTGATGGTCACTTTGGCATTCCAAAAAAATTAGCCCAAGTCTTAAAAAAGAATATTGGGTTTGTTGCTACCAAGACACATGACAGTGGATTTAATCATGTGACAAATATACCTCCTGAAGATGCCCCACTAAAATCAATTGCATCCAATGACAGAATATAATGTGGAGTATGTATTGCTATTGCTGAGCTTTGGCTTGTTCCATTGTCACTATTTAACTATGTACAAGTATCTGCTTTGCATCGCAGACTACTAAAATGGTCTGAGGTATTATCTTTGAAGAACTAGTTAAAGTTTTTCTCTAAAAAAGTTGTGTTAATTTTTCTGCTACTGTGTTACAGTACACTGTCCAGACACACAATGGTAAATTAGCTAAAGTTGATGCCATTCATATATTATACTAAAATTAGATAGCCTTTATGCTCTAAAGTCATGCTGTCTTTAAAAAGATCTCTGGAATTTGAAAATTTCATTTTGAAAAAAATCCTTTAATATAATAGCAAATGTACACAGATCGATAGTAAGCTAGGATCCTATGTAAAGAACAATACTAGAATAAAGTAGTAAGATAGGTGTGATGCAAGAAAATGTACCTTCTATAAACATGTAGTAATAGATGCTTTAGTACATTTCAGTGAATCACAATCTGCATCATGTAGTGGACTAAAATATTACTTACCGCAGTTGATGAATTTAAATTATATTAATGGTATCTTATAATTGTTACTCTTCTATTACTACATTGAGTGCCAACATGCAATAATTTTTCTATTCTTTCCTCAGTTTACTATAAAATTTTCATTAGACATGTTCCAGGTTTGTATTACTTAATTTTCAATAGAAAAGGTCATGGTTGTATTATTTCAACAGGAAGCTATTGCTTATAAATTCATTTTTGTTGTATATTGTATAAAATCTTTCTGCTAACATGTATTTCTTTTCTTGCTAACTTGCAAACAATTTAATATAAGACATAAAATGTGGTGCCATTTAACATATTCAAAAATTATTGAAGCATTAAAAACAAATTCAATACACACATACACATTACATATATGTATATTAAATATTAATATTATGAAATTTAAAAATGGATGAAATAACATAAATCCTAACACATCGTCTCTTAAATAATGGGGGCAAATTTGGACATTTGTCTACTATATCAGCGTCTGTCTCTTTAAAAAAAGTAAACAAATTTCTCTTTGCTAATTTTTTCAGCTATTTTGCATTTTTCATGCATGCAAATGATTTTAGCAAAATCTTTCCAAGTACATGAGGTATTCTGATCAAACCATTTTTTAGTGATCTGGTAAACTCTCTCTTCAACGAGGATTTGTTTCTTTGTTAGCATCGATCTGGCCTCTTCTTTCCCATTTTCAGGCATGACGAATAAATCAATGGACTTGTAACATATTCTAACCAAGGCTGTAATTCATCTACTGAAGTAATTTCAGTAAGTGTTCCTACAATAAAATTATGAAGCTTATACCACTATATGATGTAACAATTTTTAGATACTTCAACATAGAGGGGAACATAATCATATGGAAAACTGCACAGTAATATATTTCCTGATTTATAAAGATATGAAAAAACTTTTCATTTGGTTTCCGACTGATCCAAATAAAAAATGAGAGACAGAAAGTCCAATGAATATCAAAATGTCCTCCATCTAAAAATTAAAGAAACTTTCCATCAACCAGGTTCATTTTTATGATACAAAAGAAGTTTGGAGTTTTCGGAAAATTTAAACTGTATCCATAGTTAATTCGCTCTTCAAATCTTTTGAATGGTGCCTAAATAGCACTTGAATCTTCCAGGAGGGAAAATAGGAAAAGGACCAAATAAACAACCTAACAGTATTTCTAAAAACTCTTTGGAAGCAAGTGTGGTTGTATATATTGCAATCCATCCAATTATTTTAACTTGCCACCTAAAATGTTAATTGGGTTTGAACAAGACATTAACCCCGGCAAAGGAGCTAAAAGAATATAAAGTTAATAAAATTTTATTACTTACAGGAAATGCGGGTTAAGTAGAATACAGAAAGATACAAAAATAAGTGGAAAGAAATTAATTTATTGATTTTCAGCCCGTTTTGAAGATTTTTTTTGAGCCTTTATCAAGGTTTTCGCCGGTTCCTCCGATTGTAATTGCTTACTCATTAAGTCTTTCAATTCTAATCTTTTTGTTCAATTCTTTATTTTTCAATTAAATGCTTTTGAAGGGTTTTTTGATTTTTCAGCTCAATATTTAAGTTTCTTATTTCCAAGAATTTTTTTGGGGATTCAATTTTTGCCTATTTTTAACATTTTTAAGGACTCAATCTTCTTTCATTTTCTTCTTTTTCATAACTTTTTTTGAAGTGCATTGTGCCCTTTAATTCCAAATTTTTGGCTTTAAGCACATTCACGTTTTTCGTTTCTAACATTAATTAATTTGGGTCGGGAAAGAAATAATCCCTTGTTGTTTTGAGTTTTCAGGATTTTTCTTTACAGTGTTGGTTTTGTTGTTTTATGGCTCTTTATTTTAAAATAATTAAAAGTGACCAAATGGTTTCAGCTAAATATAATTACCTTTTTTCAGACCTTTACATGAACAATCCCGGTTAAAAATGGGGTAAACATCATTTAAATAAAAGCTAATTAATAATATGTATAAAAAATTTAGTATCCATAAAATGCTGTTATGCCCTTACTATGGTTACTTTCAAAACTTTCAAAGCTTTCAGGAAGGAAAAGAATTTGATTTAATAAATTAAATTTATAATACAAGAAGTATATTGCAAGCGTATACTGTTTATCCTTTTAATTGCTTCTAATTTTGGTTTGTTCATTAATACTCTTTCTCCATCCATGAAATATTAGGCACAGTATATTCGGTATGGGCAATCCCTATCAAAGAAAAAAATTAAAATTAATGAGCACCAACCTTTAGTTTTTAGCAACAGGGATTAAGGATTTGTAAAACCATTCTTCATTGGGTCAGTTCTCCTTCCCAGTAAGGTGTACCCCTATAAAATGAAAAATCTTTGGGGTGACAATGAATTATCAACTACTCAGTAGTATGAAATTACTTGATTTAGTTATTTTGTTCAATTCACAAAATAAATGGTTGTAAGGTTTTGAGAATAAGAAAACAAAACATTTAAATACAAACTATTTACTTTCTAAAAGAATAACGCCAAGTCGTCCAACATCTTTGAGATACTTTAAACACCCAATATATGGGAAATTGTTTCTTTGAATGTCTTCAGCAAATTTCTTAGCTTAATTTTATTTTAAATTGTATACAAAAAGAAATAGGTTATTGCCTCTTTCTTTCTTCTTCTAGATATTCGTTCATTCTGTAATCATCATTAGTTTGTAAAGGATAATGTCTCCAAACTTCTGAAGTTTTTCGTGGGGCTGGTGTAATTAATAAACAAAAATTAACAAACTATACAAACCCATGTTTCTGATAATTATATATTCTTTGCTTACAATGCTCAGAAATTCATAATTAAAAATTAAAAAAGTTAAAATATTAGCATACAATCTAAGGTCTTGCTTTCCAAATGTTGATGTAATCATAAAACAAAATTAACGAAAGATAAAAGCATGAACCAGATTTCCTGTAAAACAATTTAGTGCTGTAATACAAAGGGGGCTACTTCATCTTCTCGACCAAAAAATTTGAAAATCATTTCTGCATAAACGTACTAATATTATTTTGTAATTAATTTAATTTTAAAAATTGTTCTCTCTGCAATGTTTATTCCATCAAAGTTTTTGAATGCAAACCGGGAATCCCTTAGCAATAATCCCATTTTATTACACAATTCCATTTTGCTTTTAGTGACAATGAAAAAAATAGTTTTTTTTTTTTTGTTTTTTTTTTTTGTTTTTTTTTTTTTTTTTTTTTTTTTTTTTTTTTTTTTTTTGTTTTTTTTTTTTTTTTTTTTTTTTTTTTTTTTTTTTTTTGGTTATTGGAATAATTTGATAAATTAACCAAATTGACTACCTTTCAATAAAGACCTTGTTTTCGGTTTTTTTTTAACAAGGGAATCCCGAAA
>NW_024535853.1:0-11545 GCF_016097555.1 Gigantopelta aegis
GGGGTGGGAAATTTTTTTTGGTTTTTATTTTTTTTTTTTGGTTTTTTTTTTTTTTTTGTGTTTTTGTTTTTTTTTTTTTTTTTTTTTTTTTTTTTTTGGTGAATGGATGAGTAAATGGATTGACGGAAAGGTATGCAGACAAAACAAACAGATAAGGGATGGACGAAATAGTACAATGGATGGATGTATTAAATTTATTCTCTTCTAAAGCTTGTCATTCCAACTCGTGTCGTCATAGTGGCTTAAGATTAAGTTACGAGAAAAGCTAGCTGCTACCATGCTAATAGTGCTAAGTCATTGCTCTTTATTAAACCCAAAATTAGAGAGTCTAATCTCGATCAATTACTCTCTACTCTAGTAATAAGTAATGTGAAATTGTTATCTTTCATCTATACATCCTCTCTTCCAACCATTCGTCCACTGTCTATTCATAGTTCATCCATTTGGGGTCCTTTTTTTTGGGGTCCATTAATCTATCTGGTACATAGTTACATTTGCTCAAGGGAAGATTATCTACTTGATTAATTCACATTCACATTCACATCAAATGTATTATTACTTGTTAATTCACATCACCATCACATCACATCTTATTATTACTTGTTTAATTCACATCACAATCAACATCCACATCACATCACATAGTTTAATAATCACATATGTATCTTACACATATATTTCCATCTTTCATTCTAGTCATCATTCATTGCTAGACCTTCTTTTCTCAGAGCTAATCTTCGTCAAGATGGTTCTAACACGCTATGGTCTAAATATTTCCTCTCTTAGGAGCTATTTATATGATGAACATGGAAGTGTACTGGTCAGTTTATAATAGAACTTAAAATTAATGTCAATTAAATTTGTATGATTACCAGTATATATTGGAAATGATTGTATTTCCACATCCATTATACTTAAATTGTGATGGATTGTCTATAGTTTATAATTAGCATCATTTTTTTATCCACTCATTCAATTATAAATTTATATAATATAAATTTAACATTTATGGTATAGTCCTTTAAAAATTATATGAAAATTAATTTAGATTTAAGTATAATAATAAATATTTCATAATTTTTTATCTTTCATTATTAATAATTCATGGTCAGTCATTTTACAATGATTATTTAACTAACATTGCCTGTTTTTTTCATTTTAGTTTTGTTTAACTATTTGTGTTAGTAATGATATTGTGAATAAATTGTGTTTGGTTGGACGTGGAACATTTTAAACAATTTGATGGAGGAGGATGAAGATCTTAAAGCTATTTGCTCATCACATTGGTAAGTCCGAGAGAGAGAGAGAGAGAGCAGAGAAGAGAGGAACGAGGAGAGAGAGAGAGAAGAGAATGAGAGAGAGAGAGAGAGAGATTGGAGAGGAGAGAGAAGACGATGAAGGAGAGAAGATGCCTGTATACCCTTATGAACACATAGGAGTTTATATGACCTCTTATGTTCATAGCCGTATTATACAACACTTGGAACTTGTATTAAAAGTTTTGCTCTGTTTCTTTATCAACAGTGACAAAATATATCGGGATATTATGCTGAGCTCCCAGTACCCATGCCAAGGATCTACAAAAAAATGATATTTGAGAGAACAGAGTCGTCTGTCATCAGGTAAGAACATCACCAGAAATCATGACCCTTGTTCTCCTGTACAGTAAACATCTAGGACAGAGGTCAATGGTCCATAATTAAAGGGACGACCTTGATATTTAAATGTACCAAGGAGAGAGAGTCCTCACAATAGTGATACATTTTGTTTTAGATTTATACTGATAGATTATTTAGTCCAACAGATTTTAAAGTCGTCATAATTCCTCTATTTTCAGATCTGTTCAAACGAAGCCTCAAGCAATTATTTACGATGAAATGGAGAGGAGTTCTTAAATGGTTTCTTACAGAGTGAAGATGGTCGGAATTATTTGAAAATACGTGGTAGGAGAGACTTAACAAAATGACTGCAAAAAGATCGTAAGTTTAAATTGATTTCCATAGGAAGAAGGTCAATGAATTGATATGACGTCGGTCAAAAATGAAACACTATAATGTTATCATTAAAAATGCATTTTTATTGTCTAGGTACACATCTTTAGAGGGGATTTCAGTCATCACCCCATTCAGGCCACCATTACAAATTTTGACAGCTTCAATAACAAAAGAAGACATAACTGTTCACTTGTAATTCAAAAAAAAAAAAATACTATTTGTATAAAAAAAGAAGTACTTAAAAAATAAAAATAAATTACACGTCAGAAAATTCATATTTAAAATTTTGAATAATTTCATGTAATTTAAAAAATAATTATTACATTTATTAAAATTAACTAAAAAAATAAAATATACAATTGATTTAAATCATTAAAATATAATTAAAACAATTAATTATAAAAAAAAATTAAAAAATAATGAAAGAAAATTTATTAAAAACAGTCCTCTATTTGAACATTTACAATTTGAATTTTCTAGCTAATATGTTAATGTTTTGTATTTATATTCTTTTTTAAAGGTATATGAAATTGATTGTCCAAAATAGATATCAGAAATACTTTATCTACAGGAAGGTCAGTTAGTAAATTAATAACCTCCGTGTGGTTCCAATATTTGAGAATCTGCTAGAGTTATGGAACCCAGACTAGGAATATGTAACCCTATAGAATTACAGAGGGTATTAATGGTTACATCAAATAATAGTTAGAGGACCATGGACTCAGCCTGCCCATATTGAATATAAGGAGTTAATACATTAATCTGGATATAAAAAGGGCGTTGCCTTTTGTGGTAATTATTGGTAATTAAGTTTTTTGTTAATGTGGATTGTCCTTTTAACAATTCTTTAGATATGGCTATCCACCTACTTAATTTCAGATAATTGTCTGTCAATAGTTTGTAAGGAGTCTTGTGGTTTCATGGTAAATTGTATTATGTAATAATATCTTGATATGATTAGTCTTTTGCCAGTGACCACAGATTTGTGGTTGGAGTCAAAACTAGGATGTCCCCCTCCTCCTCTGTATAGTCTGTTTATCACATTATTGTAGTTTTTAAGTTAGGGATGTGGTAAATTATCCTTAATAAAAAATCAAATCAAATGAAAATTGCTTTGAACAACCACAGTTAAATCACTAAAAATTCCCTACCTTTGATAATATCATATTATATTGGTATTCATGTTACTATAAAATTTACCAAGATATTACTGATATTGGAGATGATTACTGTAGATTACAAATCTGTCCCTATCATCATGTTATATTGATATTATCTACGATATACTCAGCTAGTCTATAAAGAGATAAGTTGTTCTATTACATATCTAACTCCTAAAAGTAAATCATATGTAAATAGAAAGTATATATCATAAGTGACATAGTTTGTGATTGTTTCTGCTGAGTCTGCAAATTTGTGATTTTTAATAAACGAAACTGTTGGTTACCAAACACCTACTCACTTATAGTGAGAAAGACATCTGGTAACCTTTTTAGTCTATTTTTGGCACTGTCTGCTAACCAATCAGAATGCTTGAAATACATGACATCATTAGCTGCAAAAAATAAGATACACATTCAGAGTAAAAGTATCATTATTTTGAAGGTAGTCCTTGAAGGTATCACAATTAACTACTTGTATTAGCTGGAGCAAATCACTTTGATTGAAATCTACAATATTACTTGTTAGTGATATATCAGATGTCACAATACCAAGGAATTAGACGGAAGCCCCTTTCTTGTGAGTGGTGTCTGGGGACAAGACTAAGAACTCTTGTTTGGGTATATGCTCCCCTTTTTATGAATGACACCCCTCACACATAATGTAATGTTTTTATTGCCCTCCTCCACTGCTACTCAGCAAACTAGTAGTCATTGTATAACAATGTTATCTATATTGATCATTGAAGCGTGTAATTGCAGCTGCTGTAGTAAGTTTACACTGTCTCAAATATTAAGCAATAAGTCTGTGTTTGCTACAATAAACTGCTTTCAATATGGACTCTACTTATAATAGAAAAGTATACAAAATGGTTACTAAGATATGTTATAACAGACACACTAAATGATAAAATGGACATATAGAATATAAATGGACACATAGAATGATAAATGGACAATAGAATGATAAATAGATACATAAATGATAAATGGACACATAGAATGATAAATGGACACATAGAATGATAAATGGTCATGTAGAGAATGATAAATAGACACATAGAATGATAATAGATACATAGAATGGTTAACTTATATCAACAGACAGGAATTATATCCTGTGATTGCTTGTAGTTAAATGATATTCATTAGTAACAATACTCCCTGTCCTATATGTGACCATTACCATCATATAAACATAATGTGTGTGTATTATAAGGGACCACTCTATGTATGTACACATGACAAATTTACCTTACATAATGTACCATTACCTAAAGACAATTCTTGTGACATTGAAAATTAAGTATGCTAATAGTACAGTTATTATAGTACCTTATTATATGTGTATTTTCTATTACTACCATACACACACACACATACATCTGCTAATCTATAATATTATTTTAAAAGCGTTGATTTATTTCTCTAATGATTTACAGTATGTCTTGGGAATTGGGTGATTTCTCTTGTCCTAGAGCAACAGCTGTGTGGTGTGTGTTGTCTCCTTTGATAAAATCCATATCATTTACACTAACAGTATCTGATATCACTTGTTGGATATAATCAAATAGTGTATTGAGATAATAATCAATGTACAGCTCTGTGTTATTTAAACTATCATATCCTGTCTAAGCTTTATTGAGCACTCAATAAGATCAAAAATGACCTCATTAATGGCTTGTTTACTTGTTAGCAGTGTTTTCTTTGGTCCAAGATTTGAGGGAGTGTTGAAGATAAGGAGTTTCTCTGTAATTTGAGACTACCATTTATAGACTGAGGCTCATTGACAGAAAGTTACTTATTGTATTGTTAGGAACTTCTGTTGTAATTGGAGTCCACACCAGAGGCCTCTCATAGACATTTAAGAACTTGTTTTCAATATACTTATCTGTTTGTAATTTAATTACTTTGTATCTTAGTTTTACCTGTGAGATAGTTAAGTAAAAATAACTATTAATAAGTTAATAATATTAATCTACTATATTCTTGCTATCTGTGTTAATAATAATTCAAATAAACCCTACTGCATTTAATAATTATAATAATATAGCTACTATAAGATGAAATATAATATAGAAAACTAACTAAAAGTGAGAGTACCATTTTCATAGGAAGCAAATTATACCAATACAATTACAACACTATCTAACAATCAAAACAATATTGTTAAACAACTTGAACCAATCCGATTCTCCTACATCAGTCAAATGATACTTTTTAAGTCACTTCAAATTTGATGCACATGCTTATGTATACATAAATCATATTGGCCAGGTTCCTGGATTACATAATACCTGAACAGTTTTATGTATCATGTACAATCCCAGGAAATATTTTAACATAACACTCAGCCCCAAGTTCTTGTGTAACATTAAAACACTTAATTACTGCAAATAGTATGTTGAACACTTTAACTTAATAATTATGTACATCACACTATCATAAGTACAGTGGTTATATCTCTTATTAATAAGTAACATTGTTATTGTTCATTAGTTTATTATGATGGTTTATCCTAATATAGTACAAGTCTTTAATTGATCAATTTATGATTGTGTCCATGTTATTTAATTGGAATTAAAAACAATTATGATTTTAACTCTACAGAGGATGGGGTATTTGTATAGTACATAACTAAGTTGTGTAAGTATGTATAGTATATGAGTAATGAAACAATTGTGTGTGTATAGTACTAATACATAACTAAGTTGTACATGACTTTACATCTGTTTGTGAATGTTGTGATATACTATTTAGCTGTGTGATGTTATGATAACTGGCGGCCAATACTTTGAATACACTAAGTATACAGCTGAACTATTTTAGTTTATTTATGTTTAATACTCCCTCTTATCTTTCTTTCTTCTTCTCTTTCTACAGATATAGTGAATGGTACTCACTTAAATCAAACTCTTCGGAAAGCCTTTCCTCTTGAGATATTTCCTCCTCTCCCAAAAAAGATATTTCTCGGTCGAAGTCAGAAAAGGACAGTTGCTCAACAAAGAATGGGTGAACTACAACAATACTTACAAGTAAGTTATTATATACTATTGATGAACTATGAAATAAAACTCATTACAAAAAATAAGATTAGTTAAATTGAGTTGTTTCTAAGACACTAATAGAAAAACTAACTGTTATATTTGATTAAACTACTTATACTATTTACCAATCTTCCAGGGATACTTACCAAACTTACTAAATTTGTTAAAATGTTTTATCAACTTGTAATTAGCTAATTCAATTGATCACAAGGCTACAAGCAGCTGACTCCCTTTCCGGTACAATGAATTCTTTGACATTCACCAATAAGTACCTACTTACCTTATCAGAGCAAGGCAGCATAACATAGCATAATGGAAAGCGGTTGTATTGTTTGAATTATCTAGTATCTAGTATATTCTTATAATATAACATAATATGTATATCCTTTTGTTAATAGTATCTTTATGTGTGTTTGGGTATTTGAAGACTTACTGTGTTATCTTTTGTATCAACCGCCTGTCTAGGTTTGTCTATTTAATAATTAACTAGTCTGAACATGATAACATTGTCTGTATAATAAATGGGAGATAGTATTGGCTTGTGTTCCAATAGTTAGGTACACACAGACCAATGTGTTTAAACAGTCATAACATAGGAAGGAAAGTGTGAGAAGAACCGTTTGTGCTAATGTTTTCCTGAATGAAACTGTTGATTAGCTATTAAAATTAAAAAAACAACATACCTTAAAGGTAACAAAATACATGTAAATGAACTAGAAATTATGACATTATATATTCCTAGTTTATCCTGTTATAAAGGATACAATATTACTTTATATTGTGTAAATATTCCTTATAATAAGATATTATGGAAACATATTTAGGATATGTTACTTTGTTTAATGAATTCAATTAGTTTGTGATATAATATAGATTTGTTAAATGTGTCTGGTCAGTCACATGTTTTTCATGTGTCAAAGAGATAGAGGAAACAGAGTCATTTGTCCTAATAACCTGTTAGTGTTAAATATTGTATTTATTCTAATTATTCCTAACTTTTATCTATATGGAAACAGAACTAAGAACTAGCAAACAACATTGACAATACACACCACACCCACACACACACACACACACACAGAGTCCTTGAAATTAAGATAATAATCAGTTAAAGTAGTATTATTATAGTTGTTCTGGAAATGATGGTCATGGCTATGTTTACCCTCTTAGTTGCAGCTGTAAAAGAATCCTTAAGATCAGATATGTAATATTACACTAATGAGTATGTAATATATATTAAGTATTTCTTAGGGGAAGTTTATAGTCATTAGAAAAGTTATAAACCATTAAAGGATATATTGGTTATATCGAGGAAAGTTATAAAACCATTAAAGGATATATAGTAATTATAGGGAAGTTATAACCATTAAAGGATATATAGATCATTATAGGAAGTACATGAGTCATTAGAGGAATGTTAATAAAACACATTTTTATCATATACTAATTTATCTGATATGTGACCTTTAGTCTTCATATAATATTGTATGCATCCTCTATTGATACTTATAATTTTAAAAATACACACTACATTTGGGCCAGTTCAGTCTTGCCCTTAGATCACAAAACACATGTCACTACATGTGATTTGATGTTGTAATTTATTCTGATGTAATATGTATCTATTGTACAAACACTTGCATCATTTACAAAATATTGACTGTTGAGGCTTCCTTCATATTTACCTAATATGATGGAGCTGTTTCCTTGATTGTTACAAATCTTTTATCGCCTGTTTGTTGTTAATTTGGATAATAACGTCTGCTTGATAAGGAATGTTTGTATTTAAGAATGGTAACAGGAGGGGCTCAAGATTAACTTAAAATATGAATTTTGATGAATGGATAGAATGGATGAATGAATGGATGGATTAAGATGGAAAATTGGACAAATATATGGATGAATGGAGGATGGAATGGATGGATAGATGGAAAATTGGACAAATATATGGATGAATGGAGGATGGAATGGATGGATAGTATGGAAAATTGGACAAGATATATGGATGAATGGAGGATGGAATGGATGAATAGATGGAAAATTGGACAAGATATATGGATGACTGGAGGATGGAATGGATGGATAGATGGAAAAATTGGGCAAGATATATGGATGAATGGAGGATGGAAGGATGGATAGATGGAAATTGGACAAAGATATATGGATGAATGGAGGATGGAATGGATGGATAGATGGAAAATTGGGCCAACGATATATGGATGAATGGGAGGATGGTAATGGATGGATAGATGGAAAATTGGACAAGATATATGGATGAATGGAGGATGGAATGGATGGATAGATGGAAAATTGGACAAGATATATGGGATGAATGAGGATGGAATGGATGGATAGATGGAAAAATTGGGCAGATATATGGATGAATGGAGGATGGAATGGATGATAGATGGAAAATTGGACAAGATATATGGATGAATGGAGGATGGAATGGATGGATAGATGGAAAATTGGACACGATATATGGATGAATGGAGGATGGAATGGATGGATAGATGGAAAATTGGGCAAGATCTATGGATGAATGGAGGATGGAATGGATGGATAGATGGAAAATTGGGCAAGATATATGGATGAACTGGATGACTGAATGGATGGATAGATGGAAAAATTGGACAAGATATATGGAGGAATGAGGATGGAATGGATGATGAAATGGAAATGTTATTGGTTTTTTGATCTTATAAACTTTGAACCAAAAACTCTTCTATAATAATAATATATATATTATTATTAATGATAGTTTTGTATAATTATTGTGTTTTTAGCATGAGATCAAAATAAAAGATAAACTGTTCAATCATACATCAAAGTCTTCAGGAGTTAGTTTTTTAAAAGTGTGTGTGTTTACCTTATAAGGAGTCAAAAAGATGAACTCACACAACCATGAATGACATTTTCTATGACTTTCCTCTCTCTGGTCCCCAGTGTGACTTATCATTTGCTAACTATTTTCATCAACAGGTTTTGAAAACACATGTAGTAACACTTAATGATGTAATCATATATGGATGTATATGATGACTTCCCTTTTCCTTCATTTTTAATTCTGGTCAATATTTAATGTGTATTAGATAAACAGGCTGTCCCTAAGATTGAAAGAGTCCATTTGATATATTAAATATACTTCCAAATTGATGATCAAATTGTTAAGTTATAGGTGTTGTTATTTTTGTTGTTGTTATTGTTTTATTAACTTTACTTGTATCGGTGATCTTCTTGTGTCGATGGATGTCATCTTTGTTTAATGAGATAGGTATCAATAACATAGTGTTAGGATCATTTTTTCTGTCTTCAATTTCATTTGTACATATCGTCAAACAATCAACTTAGTTCTTGTGTTTATTTACTTATTTCCTGTATTGCCAATAATCCATTATTCTTTTGTTTAACTTCCTAATAAAAAACATTGTGTATATGTATGGAATTAGGTGCACCTGTTTGAACATGACAACGTCATTTATTAATAGAGTATGATGTAATCTCTTTTATTCTTAACTTCCTTTATATAATATATAATTCCCTTTGTACTAATAAAACACCTTATATATATACCATATGACAACTGACACGTGATATTATAAAGACAGATATAATCCATTAGGAATAACTTCAATTTCTCTGGGGGATTATAACTGACGAGAGTAAGATTTAATTCAATAGTCTCAGTAACAATATAAAATATTCAGGAAGTGTTCATATTCTGTCACAGCTGGTATAACTGACTCTCACTACCTGTTAGTACAAGCAGTTAATATGGCAGTAGGTTATTAGATGTAATAAAACACTCCTTGTTACAGATTCATTAACGGATACAAACCATCTATTTTAACCCCAAATGTAGACATTGTATTTTCATTAACCCTTCAATCCTGTAAAAAGAGTTAATTCATCTCTTCATTCTTTGCTCAGGGTCTTCTATCTATGAGTCATGAGGTATCTCATAGCGTTATTTGAGAAGGTTTTTCAAGCAAACGGAAAAGATAAAGAAGACGAGAGTTTCAATCGAAGAATTCAAGAACTTCAAAAAAGAGAGAATCATAAAAAACTTGTTTTTTTTGTACATACAAGTTACTTTCTATCACTGTATCATTGTAATCATTACCTTAAATTAATATGTCATTTAACATTCTTATTATCATATATTAATTTTTCATTCACCTTGTGTAATATCTTTGAAGTTAGTGTATACAGCAATGGTCTACAGTTCATTAATTATATATTTGTGTGTGTGTCTGTGACACAGTCATGTTTTTGTTGTATTTGTGTTCATAATTATAACTTGATAATTGCGTTTTTTAAATGGATTATTCACTCTTAAGGATTTTTCTAATGAGTTTAATAAAAATACATTTATGAATTGACAGTGAAAAGAAAGAATGAACAATTTTATCTGATAAAAAGAGAGATCTAGGAGGAATGACACTGTACAATCAAATCATTCCTACATAATCAGTTGCTGAAAAAATATATTAATTTTGAATGCATAATATGTCACTTCTTTTTGAAGTATCAATTGTTGAATTAACTGCATAGTTTTGTGATTGAAGCTCCCATGTCTTTGGTTTGTTGTGTAACAAGTCTTTTGTTTTGTGGATGTTGACAAAATATTTAACATTGCACATAAAGGATTATACAAGAAAAATGTTACCCTTTGATAATCAAGGGTAGATGTACCTGTGTCGAATTGTACTAAAACAAGAAACGTTTACACTAAGTGTCATCTTCACACAATGTCTTATTAATTATACACCTGTCATGCAGTGGAAACCTAAAACTGCGTTTTCCTGGAATGACTGGCCGGCTACAGGAAGCGCATCAGCGGACACGTGTTTTGATGGCGTTAGCTTATATAAGCGTGCTCAGCATCGCGCAAATTTAAATCTGCATTCTGTCGAGTAGTCAAAAGAAACGCATTTTTGTGCAATGTCCCTTCTTACTCTTGAAAGCTGCATAAAATTATCGTCAGAAGAGAACTCGAAGATTCTTGTTATAGTGAGGAAATGACTGAAGACCTGTCCGCCACGACATTGACGATTGTTGTCGCCTCTCACCTCTTGCCACTTTGTCACCAGTATCACGCAAAGTCAGGCAGTGCTTCGGCAGTATCTATGGAATACGAAGGAGAACTGAGCGGGTAAGTTACTTATAACACTACGTAAAGGGTTAAGGGTTTTTGCGAAGGATGTAATGTCTCATTTCGTTGAAATTATTGTTATCGCTGTTTGCTTTTCTTTTTAGGAAAATTCCTTTAAAAGACGATTTGAAAAGTTAGCCATCTTTCTACCATGAATGTGGCCACATTGTAAGCTTATCTTATAACCAT
>NW_024535854.1:0-11473 GCF_016097555.1 Gigantopelta aegis
AAGGTGACATTCGGTTAACTTCATACAGCATCAACAATGGCGATGGTCCAAGATTTTGCCCCAATTGTCTTTGTAAAATTTCGATAACTTTCAGTTTATAATTTATTTAACTTACTCACCAGATAACGCAAAATTGAATAGACTTAGCCAATCCCTTATCTGTTTGTTCACAATATGGTATATAACTGGTTTACCATAATTGTCCCCTCCCAAACGTTGTGTACAGATTTTAGTCTTTAAATTAGTGTGTCACCCATCATGAACATCACCTATGTCTCCATCATTTATTGAACGATGTTCATTTACACTGTAATACCAAGTTTGTTGTTAATTATGTTAATTCCTTTCAAACCATAGCATTATAAGTGACAATGATGTCACATGCATCATATTCTTATATTAGTAATTAAAAAAACTGATGGAATAAAGGAGAGTTATGTACATGCTTTACCTTTTGTACAACTCAAAGATATTGTGGTGGTACACCATACATTGTGCTACTTTCTTCAGAACTATATTAACATTTTGAGTCCACTAGGTCCCATTGATGGTAAGAATGCCATATATTTCACTGATGATTTTTAAGGTTTGTTTACCTAGTACAATTATAATCTGAATAAACATTATGTTGGTGTACCTTCCTTTGGATCAAGAAGATTCACTGTCTTTTAACTCACTCTCATATGCCATGCTGGCTGTTCTTTTCGACGTACAAAGGCATAAAAGAATCATTATTATGGATTCCGCCATTTGATCCAAGTCACTGTAAATATTAAAAATAGATATCATGTTTAATCATCACTAGTACACTTACATTTCATTGTGTAGGATGTTAACATTTAATGCATAGCCTTTCTGACTAAACAATTCCAGGTCAGCATTTCTTCATCAATTGATTTCTTTCACAAATCTGTTTTATGAGGAATTCCATTGAATCTTGTTCTGGATTAAACAGCGACATACCGACACCTCTTGATTTTCATAAATAGATCACGACATAGAATATATCCGACTTTAAAAGAAGGCTTTGATTTATAGATGGCTCAAGTGGTTGCTCATAATATGTTGCACATGGAAGAGGACTATTAGTGTTTGCATTGAGTCTTCATTTGTAGTGTGTGTTTCTGGATAGATAGCACGTATCAACATGTTTGCTTTCAACAGCATTGAGACCTATATGTTAAGGTATCCAATCCTTTATGTTTTAAACAATGTGACTTTTTTAGATTCGTGTTTACTTGATTGACTATCTACTATACAACATACTATACGATTTAAAATAATAAATTTACCCAGCTTCTCTAAAAGTCTTTTCTCTTCAAAAAGATTTAAATGTGAAATCATTTTTCACTCCTAACTCCTCCAAAGTCTGCATTAGTTTTAGTTTCTCAGTCACATCAATTCCTTGTGCCGAAGAAATTCTTCTAAAGTTACCTGTATCTTTGACATGTCTAAATGAGGTATAATTTTTATTCCTTTTTATTTTTGATAGGGACAATTGTTGTAATTGTACAAGTCATACCAGTGGTCACATGATAATTGCTTTACCTCATTATAGTTGGTCACCATTGGTAATCATTTGGTTGCCATTTATATTACATAAGAAGTAGTGATTAATTGTCCCTCCTAGCCTAATCCATGGTTAATACCTGAATATTTGCATATGTGTGATGTCCATGGTAAAAAAGGTCTATTATTTATACACCTAAAAACTGACATCATTTTAACATAGAAACAACCACAATGTAATCTTTTTACATCTTACATGCCTACTTAGAGATACAATCATTGTTGATTCACAACTAAACATGACTACTGTATATGGAAAGAAGGGTTCCAATATACTCGAACCTGAATATTTGTTGATTTATGTAAATAGTTTGGCAAATACTGATCATTTTTAGCTACAATTCTTGTGTGTCTCTTATTATATGCTTTGAAAGTATAGAAATTTCATGTGTCAATACCACAATACATCTGAGTCTTGAATGGAATTATTCTCTGAGAAGGGTTTTCCAGTCAATGTCAATAGCTTTACAATGAAAAGTAAGCAAGTGATATATATATATATTATATATTATATATATAGATATATATATATATACATAACAAAATTAATAATACTTACAACTACTAACACTACTATTCAGACATGGGGTCTATTATAATAAGTAATATATACTATTACTTATTTAGACAGAAATTTTTCTATTACTAATACTATACTACGTTGCACCAAAGGGACTAATGTAATATATTACTATTACTATTACTTCAGCCCATATGTGTGATTATGTCACAGTAGAGTGTAACAGATGTTGTCTACAATACTATATTGACTGTAAACTGCAGCAGTCTTATGATCTACTTCAAAATCATATACTGAAAACATATGTGATCAACATTATAACCAATATGAATCCAAATTTAGGAGGCATACTGGAATAGGATAGGAAGATAACAAAAGATAACAACTCTACTACTGTCACAACTACAGGGAATGTCTTTAGAAATTAAATATCATTTTGAGACTTCACTAACTTTATTATTTCAATGAAATAGAAACATGATAGTGGAAAACACTGCCATTATTATTGGTGCGATGTTTTCATTATTGTTAATAATTAATCGTTTAAAATGTTTTTAATGTATTACATATATATATATATATAACACATATTACATAAAAACATATAAATATTATACATATACCACATATTTATACATTTACATATAAACATAAAAATACTATCTGTTTACCTCTTTTTGGAAGTTTATAATTCCAATAAATACTACAGGACGCGTGCTAACAAACTGACAAGTGACAAGTTATGATTACTTTGTTTCAGTTAAAAGTGTTTCTATGTTCCCCATTTAGTATCTAGTTAGTTCACATCAATACTAGTCTATAGCTTTATACGAAATTAAGAGATGAATAATTATGATCCCCTTCACTTGTTTGGCCGATTGTATTGTTAATAGATGCATAAATTAATTATAACTATAATAAGATAAATATATATATATACTTTAAACTCACTTTAAGAAACTTCTAAGTAGAAGAGATGCAGAATCATATATTATTTTATAATTATATAAAGGATATAATATTATATATACACACTAAAAACTAATTGGTTGATTTAACCAATAATATTATGGTTATACAGCTAGGTTCCATGTGAATATAGTGAATGTATTATATGCAAGAAAGTAACAACACTGTTTTGGTTACTAATGTACTACTATTTAGTCATTAGTAACCAAAATAGTTTACTTTCTTGCATCATAATACATTCAATACATTCATATGTGACCTCTATAACCATATATTGGTTAAATCAACCAGTTAATTTTTTATACTGATATCATAGAGAAAGCCAAACAACTGGATTATATTATATACTTGTGATTGCATCAAAGATAGGATCATTTCTATGTTCATAATCATTGTTTTGTGAAGTAAACTACTAACAAAGTAAGGGACTAATATTTGATTAATAATTATAGATCCACAGGCAAGTCTTTCCTGATTGAAAGTGCCAAATACATTGACTGGGTGTTACAGTGAGGTGTGTCCAAGAATCCTTTGTCGTGCAGTTAGTTTACATATTTTGGCTTAGAACAAAGTATCAACAGACTACTCCACAAAACGAAGAGAACAACTGTATGTTCATAATATAATCAGTTGAGTTTTTACTGCCTTGGAAGTGGCTTCAAAAATGTAAGCGCTTCTTTGTCGTAGTATACTACAGGCTTCAGCTTTTCCTGTTTGTTATGGTATAAGCTTATAATAACTTACATACACTGTTACACTAATTACTTACCAGTAAGTGGTTCACCTAGTTGCTGTAGTAAGGTTTAAAGAGTTGCTATTGTTGAAAAAGCATTATTGCAAAAGTAGCCCGCACAAGAGCATGATTACATTAATTTGCCCCCGCATCAAAGGGTTTGTGCTAATTATATTGTTTCTGAAAGTGGTAAATATTTCATGAGGTAAAGCAGAATAAAGCTTTCCACTTTTAGGGTATCCTATTCAAATTATACTTTTTATTGCAAGCAATGAAAACAACAACTTTAGTCAACAACAGTAAAATTTATACTAGTAGATGATAATATGTATCAATTTTTACAGAATACAAAATATATACCTTTCAGGACTTCATAAAGGTTTTCTTCTACTATCAATATATAGCAGATGATGGCAGCTATACAAAGAGCCTTTGCCAAACTTCAATGTAGCTTTGTCTCATGTACTAACAAAGACTATCCCTAGAATGACAAGAAATTTCTAAAATTAGAAACAGATATACCATGTGAAGTGATATTATGACCATATATGGATATATTATTTTGTGCATGATGAAAATACCCTAAACATCAGGCAATACCTACATGCACATATACAATATAGGAGAGGAGGACCTGCAACCACAATAATGCTTCATGTGTGTGGCTGCATGTAGTAAGTAATATGGCTGCTTAGTTGACCAGCTATTGAGAAAGTAAATTGGCAAGAACAGCTGATTACTAAATTACTCATTGGCAAGAGGATTTTACTGACTTAATATCGAATTGCTACTATTGACTATTATTGCTACTATTGATATTATCAAGTATAGGCTCCACAGTTAACGTTTTTGAATCTTATTTACTACATGCAAGTGGACTATCCTACTGTTAATTAATCATCAGTATTACTTATTACACTCATTTGCACAAGAGTGAGGCATATTAGTGCATTAATTAATACACAATGCTCATTCTTTGGATGCAATACAAGTAGGAACAATATAACACTCTAAGTCTAACAGTAGGAAAATATTACAGTGATAAGAGGATTTCCTAGTGTAACCTTTATGTTTGAGAACATATACTTTAAGGACATAATATGTAATTTATTAATTTTAATTAACCTAAAGGTCAATGATCGTTCATTTTGTAGACTGATCAAGCTGCTAAAAAACAAGGTTTGACTTCGTGTGTTTTCTCTTCACAGAGATCAAAACTAATTAATAATACAAATATTAATGGCAATATATACAAATATTAAAACAACAATAATCAAATAATAGAATGGCTATTATTATTTTTACTAACCCATCCTTGTATATGAGGAAATATCAACACCAAATAAAAACCCTGTCCAACGCCAACAGTAGCTAAATAAATTAAACTTATAGTTAATAACAATATCAATCTGTTTTTATTAATATATTAGTATATATATTTGTCCATCTACTGTCGCCACACATCCTTAAATTTATCAAATATATATGACAACCTACCTCGTCTGATATCTTAATATATGATCACATCTAATAGCATTATCATTAAAATCATCTTTAGTTAATGATACAGGTCTAAAATAAGAACAAGAGAAGACTAAATTTCAGCTGTCAAATTATAAAATTTTCACTTACCCATGGTCCCGTCTCTGATCACTGTGACCCCCCCCCCCCCCCCGCGCCCCCCCCGCCCCCCCCCCCCCCCCCCCCCCCCCCCCCCCCCCCCCCCCCCAACGCCCCCTCCCCCCCCCCCCCCCCCCCCCCCACCCCCCCCCCCCCCCCCCCCCCCCACCTGTGACCATTTTAAGCCACTGATGACGATATAATGGTAACATCCAATCTAATAACAATATGATGTAATACTAACAATACATACAATATTATAGTACTCATAACAGGAAACTAATACACATTATGGTAACCAATAAAGTTAACTATTATTTAACACCAAGAGTTTAATAGTATTGATTTTATTCATAGTATAGCTGAAAGTTTATTATTAACTTGTGGTATTTGGTATAATTTTGTCATTTTCTAAGACTAGTACAGAGGCAGAGTAGTAATGATATGACGAAGGCAAATGGAACGAAATAGTTCCTGATATTTGCGACCTTCCTCTGTCTCTAGGTAAACTCCTTCACCTTATAAATAGAATTGAGATACATTTACATGTACATGTATATCAACTATAGGCAATATAATAATAGTAAAGGTGTATAAATATAAACTCAATAATAACAATATGTAATGTACATTATAGATGTATTTGTCATTTTATACATAAATATCATTTTATTTAATGTAAACGTACATGTTATTATACAAAAGTATACATGTACATGTATTGTGCTAAAGTGTACATGTAAATGTTTATGCTAGTGTACGATGGACATGTATTATACTAAAGTGTAATGTACACATATTATGCTAATGTGTACATGTACATGTATCACATGTATTGTGCTAAAGTGTACTTGTAATAATAATGTGTTCTTACTCTTTCTCTAAAGAAGGCCTCGCTGATGAAGTGAGTTGGAAAGGCTACACGTAAAAATTGATTAGTTATTTTAGCAAAAATAAGTGTTGTAATTGCAACCTATATAACCAAATAATGGTTAAATCAACCAATCATTTTTTACAGTGTACCATTCTATGTTGGATTAAGATGTAGAAATAACCACTAAATAAAGAGTAAACTTCATACAATATTTCATAACTAGATGTTATAACTACACTAGCTTTCATAAGAGCTACATGACCTACAAAGTTGTGATAGTAGCATGTTGGTAACGTCACATGTTTTAATGTCATCCTCTCCTTAGCCGTCATAAGACCTAGGATTTATAAGTAAATGTAAGTAAGTTAATTGAAATATTGTATCAAATAATCATACTATCTCTCTTTTTATATACATATAGATCTAATGGCCTCTAACATTATTGAAAGTGGTGGTTATAACTATAGATTTGTTGATGGTGACCCTCCTACAAAATATATATGGTCATATTTTTACCTTTGTTGCGATACACCTCACAAGTTGCTTTTGGTAATGTCTTCTGTAAGAGTTGTCTTGAGGATTTAAAGTCTAAAGGTCAACAGTTTATTTGTCCTATCTGTCGTCTTGATCTTACGAACAATTACTTCAATGATCGTAGAGCTAACCTAGAAAGAAATACGTCTACAAGTATACTTACAACAAGAAAGAATCCAATGATGCCATTATTTGTCAATGGAGGGGTAAGCTAAAAGATATTGAGATCATTGTAAGTCTGTCCTTTACAGCTGGTAGACTGTGTAGCAACGAGTGTGGTGAAACACACTCCAACGTCAAATACTTCAACATCATCTTGATAATGAATGTTTAAAAACGTCAAGTCAAAAGTAATATTGCAAAGAAGTGGATACATTGAGAGGTTTTTTGGTAATCATATTGTGAAAGTGCCTTAATTATCCTATTATCTGTAATAATGGAGGATGTAATGAAGTCACAAAACGTAGCTTCTGGAGGAACCATTATAATATCTGTCCCTAAACAAGTCATCTCATGTCAATATAATAATATTGGATGTAATGTAAAGATGAAAACGAGAAGACCAAGAAAAACATGAAGAAACAGGACATGAAGAAAACACCTTGAAATGTCAGTACAAATGACTAAAAAGCACACAAAACGAAATTTGAAGATCTTCAGAAGAAAATGCTGGATCAATAAAGAATCAATAGAAATATTACAAAGCCGCATATCCACCTATTTGAACGTATTGGTTTCATCTAAACTATACATCATGTAGAGTTATTTAAGTTTACTGAATTTAAAGATCATAAAGATAAGAACATTAGTTGGCGAAGCCCTGGCTTCTATACTTCTCTCCTGGAGGCTAATAAAATGTGTTTACACATTTATCCTAAATGGCAGTGGTGATGGTGAAGAATATCATGTTTTTTGTATGTGGTTTTAATGTCAGGACAAGTATAATGATGCACTGGAGTGGCCATCCAAGGAGAGATCACTATGGAGCTTCTTAACCAACTAGAAGATGGAAAACCACAAGAAGCGTGTCACTACGTTGAATGAAACTACACCTCTATGTGTCACAAGAAAGTATGGGAAAACTATATGGAAAAGGAGAGAGTATTCAAAGTTTATTCTCATTTTGATCTTTCTTTCTCCTCCTTTCTAAATTGTCAATATTTGAAATTGTTGATGCCCTCTACTTTAGAGTAAGTGTGACTACTACTTTTGTTAAACCATGGCTAGCTACCATCACAAACATCTTCATAACAATTTTCAGACACTTTGTAACTATCTTAATATTGCATGTCTTTTCTTGTTATTAACTCTATTTAAAAATAATTTGCTATTGTGTAAACTATGACAATACTAGGATGTAGACACCTTATAAGAGATTAGGGGAAAGGGTATTAAAGGACAGATGAAGTACACAGAGGTAGTGATACTTTAGTGGCTGAAGAATGGCAAGAGGACTATAGTATATATTTATTTTATTGACTTATAATTTAATGCTATTAGTGACTCTGGCTTATTATAAGTATAAGATCAACACTTTATACTGCTACTGAACCATTGCTTCTTTAAAAGCTAAATGGAGTATCCTATACTTTTTTATGGCAATCAAGATTACTTATTAGACTCATTTGGCACCAGGGTGAGGCATACTAGTACTAAATTAATACGGCAATGCTCATATTAAGTAGGAAATAAATATGACAATGGTTCTGCATTATTAAGGTATATTTTCATAATATAATTAGTAACTATATTGATTACAAATAAGGATAAGAAAATAGCAATCATTATCAAGTAAGATTTATATTAGATGAAGTTAATGAAAAGTTAAAGCTAATGTATAATGGAACTTCACTTTGTTTGTCAACAGTTAATATATATGCTGTCTAGGAGGAGAGAGAGAAGAGAGAGGGGCGGGAGAGAGAGAGAAGAGAGACAGAGAGAGAGAGAGAGAGGAGAGAGACCAGACATGAGAGAGATGAGAGAAGAGAGGAGAGAGAGAGAGAGAGAGAGAAGAGAGAGAGACAGAGAAGAGAGAGAGACAGACAGAGAGAGATACAGAGACAGAGAGAGAGAGAGAGAGAGAGAGACAGAGAGAGAGAGAGAGAGGACGAGAGTTTTATCTAGAGAGAGGGGGTTACTGTTTTAATTACTGTTATAAACAACATTATCTCTTTACCTCATCTGAAGCTAGAGTCAAATGAACAATACCTTTGTCTTGAGAACTACACACTGCCTCATTCTTACTGAAGGATACTACTCTAAGTCTAACAGTAGGAAAATATTAGTGATAAGAGGATTTCCTAGTGTAAACTTATGTTGCAGAAACCATATACGTAAGGACCTAATTATGGTTAATTTATTAATTTTAATTAACCTAAAGGTCAATGATCGTTCATTTTGTAGACTGACAGCTGCTAACAAGGTTGACTTCGTGTATTGTCTCTTCACAGAGATCAAACTAATTAATAATACAAATATTTATGGAAGCATATACAAATTTTAAACAACAATAATAAATAATAGAATGTTTATTATTTTTTTTTACTAACCCATCCTTGTATATGAGGAGAATATCAACACCAAATAAAAAACCCTGTCCAACGCCACAGTACTAAATAAAATTAAAGTTTTACTTAATAACAATATTATCTGTTTGTTTATTAGTATATTAGTGTATATATTTGTCCATCTACCGGTCCACAATCCTTCCGTCTATTTATCAAAATATATATGACAACCTACCTCATCTGATTTTTTGTAATATACGACCACATCTAATAGCATTATCATTTAAATCATCTTTAGTTAATGATACAGTCTGAAATAAGAACAAGAGAAGACTAAATTTTCAGCTGCCAAATTATGAACATTCACTTAACCATGATCCAGTCTCTGATCAACTGTGACCATTTTAAGCCCTGATGACGATATAAATGTAAACAGCCAATCTAATAACAATATGATACAATACTAACAATACTACAATATTATAGTTCTAATAGTACTCATAAAGGAAATATACACATTATATAGTTGTACACATATGAATCTCTAGTACTAATAAAGTCTCTACAAACCTTATTTTTAGAGAAAAGTCAGTACACTGAACAAAACACACTGTGAGCAAATGCTTATAAGGAAAGCTTTCTAACACCAGAGTCTGTTTTGGTAGTAGGGTTCATCTTGAATAGGTGATCTTACTGGTTCATTCTGAAAAGGTTGTGCAGCACTATTATTCTCAATAGATTTCTGGTGGTCTATGGTTTTACCATTGTGCTATAAAAAGCACCTTGCTCATATCTGAGGTGGTTTATAACTTTAGATTTACAGTTATATAATACACATTATGGTAACCAATAAAGTTAAAACTAAATTAAAACACCAAGAGTTTAATAGTATTGATTTTAATTCATAGTACAGCTGAAAGTCTTATTATTACCTTGTGGTATAATTTGTATTTTCTAAGACACCCCCTACAGAGGCAGGTCATTAATGATATGACGAAGGCGAATGGAACGAAATAGTTCCTGATATTGACGACCTTCCCTGTCTCTAGGTAAACTCCTTCACCTTATGATTAAAATTGAGATTGCATTTACATGTACATATATATAACTATAAGGCAATATAATAATAGTATAGGTCATAAATATAAACTCAATAAAACAGTATATATATACATTTAAATATATTTGACATGTACATGTACTATGTAAAGTGTACATGTACATATAATGTGGTTCCTTACTTTTCTCTCTATAGAAGGCCTCAGCTTATGAAGTGAGTTGGAAAGACTACCATCCCATGGTGGATAAAGATGTAGAAATAACCACTAAATCAGAAGAGTAAACTAAAAAAAATAAATTGCATTATTGTCATTGATCTGTCTATCCTTCCATTCATCCATCCACTGATCATTTATCACATGTAGAGATATGATAAATATGATATTAGCTTGTTGTGTAAGTACCTTTTAGCTAGTGAGTAGACATCTGTTCAACTTGTAATACAAACAAATCTGGACTCTTATCAATTCAGTCGTAATTCCAAACTAAATATAGGACAAGAGATTAGTATGGGCACATGACTAGCACATGATCAGCAAATATCAATGTACAAGTTCTATGTGTACCTCATGTCTAAAAAGCAAAGGTATTGTGAAGTCAGTGAGTGACGAGTTTGCCAACCAATCCTGACATCTAAATTAAAAAGAAAGAAATCACAGTACTACTCATTTTAAAGTACAAGATTACTATAATAGCAAATCTTGACTTTTTTCTATATCATGGAGACCATATTGACTAGTGTATTTCAAGTATTCAAACATGTGACAGCTACTAAGGTAAGAGAGGCTCAAACAACAAATTCACTTGGTACTATCCACATAACTAGCTCCTGCCATGTAACTGCTAGCTTCTACTACAATGTAATTATAACTGATAACAACTGGGTAATTAAAAGGGTTAAAAAATTTGCCATACAGTATATAAATATATTTATACTTAAAGCTAATTTTGTTCTAAGGATGATCTCATCAATATAGTAAGGGACATGTATGTTGTAAATGTAAATAAAGTTATTTTTTTACCCATAAACACAAAGTTTCTTTATTAACTTATCCAAGGGTGTAACCAAACTAAATAAAGTAAAATTC
>NW_024535855.1:0-11358 GCF_016097555.1 Gigantopelta aegis
AATAAAATTGGTAACAATTGTTTGGCTTTGTAGTCCATGCCAATAGAAAGATTGATATGGCTATTAATGCAGCACAGACAGTACATTCTACAAAATTAACACAGTTAGGTCGTAATGTTTGGTTAAGGTCTAGGGTATAGTTTTATTTTTGCATTGAATACATCACATCCTCGTGCCATACTAAATTGTCCACTGCCCTATATAAATAATGATATTCCTTTGAACTACAATGTTTTCCTTCTTTCAAGTGTTTCACAGGTTAATATAGTTTGTTTTACCAGAGTATATACTAATAATCATGTACTAAGTCTATACATTAACCTATACAATAATTAATACATATCCTGTCACTAAATTAATAGCTATAGTAACCTCATCAATAACAAATAGTGTAGTGAAACTCCAATCGTGGATTCAATTTCAAGCTAAAAACGAATAAAGTAATTACAAATACTTCACTTTCTATTTTATTAAGTGTGTCACTTACATAAAGTTATTTTAATCATAACTTACAGTGAACCACTTATTCTTCTGATGAAGGATCAACTTTATAACATTTGACAGTGGCTTTGGGTACAAATGATGACCTAACATAGATTAGGAGTTGTAGTCTATATTAAAGATGGCAACTACCTTTGACAGATAAATTTTTAACAGAATTAACATGTCCGTATTTGCACATAAGATCCCTTTGCTATTACTTTATTTTTCCTATAATAGATTAGACAGATACATACATTTTTCCTATTATTTTTAACTACACAAATACATATATACTTTTATGTTTGCTGCCTGTTCAAATTGATACAAGACTGATGTTATATTTGAGGATCAGAATGTTGTCCATGCTCTAACTTCTTTACACAAATCTAAACAGCAAATTGTTGATGATACTAAATTTATAGCAACTACTAACCAAAGATTGTTGTCCTTCCTCTCCTGGTATCACAGCCAGTATTGCTGACATTGCAAATGTTTAGGGACACATTTTTTCATCCATTTTAAAAATGATCAACCTACATAAAATGAAAATAAAATAGATTTTATAAGTCAACTAGTGATTACATTATATAACATGTACAGTTGAACACAACCTAAGAAATGGTGTTAGCACTTTTTCAAGCGGAAGGACCAAAACATTCTCCTGAAAAAGGAGCGCCTTTTGAATTCCTGGAAACTCCCTCTGTGCCGAGCACCCACTAATTAAGTTTTAAAAGATTGTAATTCGTACACGATAAGATAATTAATTTCAATGGTTCATGAGCCTTAGAAGTCAGTTAAGAAGGTCGAGCAAGGAAATAAATTCAAGGTGCACCAGAACATTGTAGTGTGTAATTATTTGTATGGGTTATCATTATGCATTGAAATAAAGCGTGAATTACAAGACTTTTGTAACTTTACAAAAAGAAGATGGAAGTTGTCTGAGAGATTTTATATGTTTAACCATGGGGTCACCAAGAATACTATTTTTTTTGAGTCATTGCAATAACACTTGCAAAGGTATTGCAGCCAATCATTGTAACCAATTATTAATTTCCGAAATTAGTTACTTGCCATATTGCTCCTGATCCTATTGCTGTATTTCTGCCTATAGCTATGTTTATGAAATGACAATATACATACCAAACACACATATATCATACATATGTGGTCAAAAACCATTTCTTATGGGGCCTGCCTGGGTACGTTTTGCACACGAGGAATAAATGCAACTAACATATCAAAATTAATATGCATACATAGGTTAATAAGGTCTTAGGATAGATAAGTTTAGTATAGATACATAGTTACATAGATAGATACTAGATAGACATATTGATAGATAGATAATACATAGATAGAGATAGAGTAGGTAGATAGGTAGATAGATTGATGATGGTATATATATAGCTTGTTTTGGTAAATAAATAAATTAATTATGTAATGTGCTTGATTAGAAACTTGCTATCCTCATTGCAATCTGAGAAATAGTTTCTACTAAAATGCATAAAGACTCTTATAGATTTACTGCCACCTAAACTATGTGATGACTTGCGTATGAATATTGAATCTAATATTATCGCTGATGTTCTGTAGCTACTATCACCTTCATTAATTGATTCATCTTCCTTTACCAGGATCAGGTACATGTTCCATTGAAGCACATCAGCAAGATATGCTTCACGCTTCATATCAATAACATAACCACACCACATCCCTATTAGTGTAAATATAATGATATCAAAAACAACTTTTGTAAATTCACTTACTCTAAGTGCCTTGTGGTTGATCTTAGATGCCTTGCCTGATGGTAGATAGCAAAGGTTGAATCAGTAACAGCCCATCTTCAATTCATACCTAAATAATGACATAGAGAAATATTAAATTGTTTGAATTAATTTTAATAAAATAACAACCATTATAATTATCTTTCAGAAAATATTATACATGTTTAAAAAGAAAGATGTAGTAGACCTGTCTGTGAGAGAATTCTTGACAAACAATGCATGATGCTCTTTTCTTTGAAACAGAAGCTAACTTTACTTTGTCTTTTGGTATATCTAGGGAAATACATGAAATTGGACTGCTCAGCTTTAAAAATATCTTACTTCATCTCCTTTTTGTTTTTTCTGGTTGAGCAGGTAAATTCTAAAGACACAAGTTTCTTTATCAAATTTATCAACTGGTACCAGTGTAGCCTAAAACAAGGAGAGAAGTTCAAAGTTATTTGAAAAATGTAATAAGCACACATTAAATTGTAGAAGTCAACCAAACCTTATCAATGGTTGAGATATTAATGCAAACAATAATGCTAATGGTAAATTTATTGTAAAAGTAAAAAATAAATTACAGTGGGATTAAGGAATCCTTTTTCACTGATTGATGGTAGTGACAAATACTTGCTGATGAAACATGTAGAAGCTAGAATTATTAACATATTTACATTTACAGTGAGAGTATCATTAAAAAAGTACCTTAATCTTACGTCCATAGACTAGATCACGATTAAGAGCTTGAACCTGACACAACAGAATCAATCATCATTATACTTTTCATGCACATATATCACTATTAAAATATATTTGGTCAGTTTAAACCAATATAATTGGCTATATATATTGCATGCATATATTTGATGAAAACTGAAAGCAAAAAATTTGTATTATACTGTGTTTATTGACTATCTGAGAGTACGCTAGAAATAAATCCAGTATGATGATTTTTTTTCAGCTGGGAACTTGGAATTGTTATTGTCATGAGTTCTGAACAACAAGGAAGTCCTCCAGAACATAATAAAAAAGTTGTAATGATATTTAAATCTGTTAGAATTCACAACAAAATTGATAGCACTGTACTAACAAGTCACCAAATTCAGAAAAGTTAGCCAGCATGGTTAATATACCAAAATCCTCTTTCAAGAAGCAGGAAATTAGTCTGGATACAATTGCAAATCAGTATACAAGTATGGATATTATGCAACCAATCCCATACTCTTACTTCTTGTTCGTGTACTATATATTTGAAATACTCAAAGTTAAAACCTCATAGTTGCAGCTACTGTGTGTCTGATATTGATATTGGTTAATTAACGATCAATTTTTTACAGTGACATATATTTATATATGTGTGTGTATACAGTGACAGATTAGAGTTTTTGAGGGATATAGCTAAAATTATTTTGAGAATGATAATACTGCAGATAAATCAATTATTTACGTATACAGGATGAAGCAATGAAACTTAAACCAATTATTATTAATTGTCAAGTGGATACACAGAGTGAATTGAAATACATCAAAACAGATTTTTGTGTAAGTATACATTTTTATTAAAACATAACATTATATAATACATCATTTCTAGGAATGCAATTACTATTGTCTTTAAGTCATAGTTTTTACCTTTGAATTTCCAATGGAGACGTTGACCTGCAAAGAATAAGTAAACTAAAAGCTGACACCTCATCAACATAATGCACTATAAGCATGTAAAGCAAAATGCTAGATACTCAATGAACCAGTAGTAAGAATTTGAACAATTTTAATACCTTACATGTAAGTTAAATTACTTTAATTTGTGGGATGAGTTCAAAGTGTTGATAAAACATTATAAAGTTAATGATATCATACCACAAACATGTCATAGTCCAGCTTACATACTTGCATGATGATGTAAGTCACAAATAGTGTACATGTAGCATGTTTATAAAATGCACTAAAGTCGCTGCGGTCTTCCTCAAATGACGTTACTCACGTGATGCGCAAGATGATTATCGATGACTCAGCATTTTCTCTTCGATCAAAGGGAAAAAAGCTTTGCTTTTTAGTGCGTCTACTGGTACTTGGCACTCTAATTGACAAAAAAATTAATGACAGCTGACAGCTATGGTGCTAGTATTTTTAGTTCGCGCTCAATGTATCGACAAAGATAACTGCCAAAAGTTAGTAAAACTGTCATAACTTTAGTGTTTTGGCAAAAACTCTCACTTTAAAAAATTGGAAAATGTCATAAAGCTGTATGCAGGAGATTTTATTGAATTTTCGAGTCTTCACTGAAAGCTGTGCTTTTTTTCAAAGGTTTTTCAGACTTTTTAAAGCTTTTTGTTCTTTTGACGCTAAGAAGTACAGAAGTTTTGCTACCCGTCCACTATAGTTTGGGTAGCTACCAGTGCCTTCTTTGCCGACTTAAAGCAGTTCAAGCCAGTTTTGCCGGGTAACAGACACGATGTCATGCCATTTCGTTTAATCCCATTTTGTTTATATGGCTATAAACCACAGACACAACACACACACAGAGACTACAGTAACCCTCGCTATGCGCCCACGCACGGCGAGGTTAATTATTCAGCAATTTGGTTTCACTATACAGTAGCTCAGAATGTTAGCATGTTTTTTGTAAGGATTCCTATGTATAAACCTAAGATATTGAAGATATGCATATTTGATGTAGACTGTATGTAGACTGAGATTTGTAAAAGTCCCACTGGGCCAGGTCCAAAACTTTGGTTTTACCACTATGTCACAGTACACTGTATACGTATCTGTAATACAGTTAGCCCTTGCAGTTGTACCATATGAACAACTTATATCAGTTGGCATGTACAATTATAATGACACACAATAATTATAATATAATTATATTGAGTACTTCACATGAGTTTTTTTTGGATTCCACAGTAATCCACTGATGTAAACTACAAATCAGTTGGTTAATGTAACTTTTCAGTTTATAAACTGATTTAATTATAATTATTGTACACTTACATTGTATCAGCATTGTCTGGTTAAAACTTGAAAGCAAGCAACTGAAGAGATTAAGAAAAAATTAAACAATATAATTACAAAGTATGTTCAAATATTAAATTTATATGTTTTAAAGTCTTTCAGTGCTTATAGCATCAGCAACAATTAACATTACTGGCTAAGTCTGTCTTGATCACTTAAAAGTCAACATCAATGCACAATATGAAATCAATTCTTTTTGGTTATGTGCACATGGTAGGTGTTCATGCAGAGTTTACTCATTCAGTATTGGCCCTTATGCCACTTTCAGTAATATAGTAGCAGTAGCACCGGACTCAAACATAATTAAAGTATAGAATTTCTAACTTACAATGTACATTTGGAAACACAGGATCATTCCACACCACTAGTTCAGGATTATTTGCAGGAAAAAGAGTAACAAGTCTATTAATCAAGAGAGAGTATAAATTTATATTAAAATAAGTATACGCCAACTATTTACCTGGAATGCTGTGAAAAAACATATCTCCTGCTTCAGTACAGTACAAAAGAATAGTGTCACCTTCTGAAATGTGTTCACTATCCATTCTGAAATAAAATGTACATGCAGTTATAGTGAAGAATGAAAAGATGTTTTACCTACTATGAGCCTTATATAAACAAAGCTTCCTATTTCCTCTTTAGCAGGCATGCAATTAAGGCTTTATAGTAAGAGTAGTAATTCCCATTTCCTCTGTAGTTTTTGTAAATTCTATCTGAAATTCAAAATTACCAAATGGAATAATCAGAAATAAGATGCTTGTACACCACATGGTACATATACAATGTAGAAAGCAATACTAAGAGATCATAAAACCTTCAGCCTAACATTGTAGTCAGGAAGTCACAAACAACTTGTTTTATTTTTATTGGATCCCTACTTTTAAAAGTGTCTGATGCTAAGTCCTTTTAATTGGTGTTAAGCAATATACCTATATATATACCACATCATTGCTCCTCATGTTTTTCAATATAAATACTGATAATACCAAAGCATTGGCTTAGTCTATTGAGCATTCTTTTGATGGTCTGCATGACAGGGTCTAGAAAGGAGTAGGTCACAGTCCCACTTGAATTTTGGATAGTACCACTACATTCAGTAAAACAGCTGGATTCTCTGGACTATAAAGCAGTTGCACTACATTTAACATAATTATGTCATAGTGAAGGTGAAGCACGATTGCAATAGATAGAGCAGACAGATATGCATGTAAGGCTAACGATTGAACTTTATCCATCATCATCTTTCACTGTTATGATATATAGTTTCCCTATTATACACGTGGGTAAAATGATGCCATCACATTGTAATTATTTGTATAAACATTTATAGACACCCACACACACACGTATATATATATATTTATAAGCTATACATATTACATAAAAATAGGATTCTTAGTGCTAGAAATCCATGTACTATAATAGCTATTAATTTATCTTTAAGGTCCACACTGCATTGCATGCATGTACACATATACACATGTATGTACATGTACATAATTATGGATAATGCACATACTTATAGACTGCATATTAAAGTGTTGCTCCAGTATGATTAACTGTTTACTAGTACTTATCACATATATTTCTAGCACTACTGATATTGGACAATGAATATTACTATATAGTAAAGTGCTTATGTATCTGGTTGATCATTTTACATAAATCTCTCCTTATCTTGCAAGGGACATAAAGACCATTGTCCTACACTGGAATCAAACTTTGTCTGTTTAAGCTCATAGCTACTTGAAGAGTTATTATACATATGAATTTATATGAAGTTGTGAATTATGAATATACTACCATCTATAGTCACTTCTCAGTTGATATTACCATTAAGTTAGACAGATGTACTTGAGAAAAATCTTCACTGCTTACCATTATGCAATAGCTATTACTTTTTAAACACACAATTGATTGTATATCATATACTATTTAGAGTGGTAAGTTAGGAATGTAGTTTTGTATAGAATAGTTAGATAGATTACCACCACCTCCTATTATTAATTACTTAAGTACAAACTGATTGTACATTTCTTATTTCTGAATTATTGGCTAGCATCTGTGATTATCTCCTCTATATATGACCTGATTTTGCAAAAAGGGACCACTTCTGTCACAACATTTGTGACCTGATTTGTGAAAAAAAAAAAAACACTTAAAACATAACAATAAACAGTTTTGCATACATGTAGAATAGTTATGCATAGGTACCAACTGTATGTATACAAAACTGAGATGTTTGAGATGTTTTAAACAGTAGTTTGTTCAAAAGTCAGGTCACAATGTTTTGACAGAAGTGGTCCCTTTTTGCAAATCAGTCACTATGTGTATACTGTGGTATCTTACAAACTTATCTTCCCTGATTTCAGAATCATGACAATTATACTTATAATAACAGATTATTAGTATGTTTCTTCGTTTGATAAAATTAAAAATTAGTACCTGTACTAGTGTCAGTAAAGTAAATAATGTGTTAGCACAAATCATTTAAATTGGATGGAGCAGCAGGATTATCAGAAAAAGTGAATATATGCCAAGATGCAAATTGCTGGGAGGAGGAAGGTATTCCCCATGTCACTGTTGGCTGAGTAAAACATCATCACATGGTTTCATTAAATTAATATGTAAGTCTAGATAGATATATATGAAGAAAGGGAGTATACCATGTTCACTTCCTTCATTTCTGATGGTGCAGTAGACATAATTATAATGCTTCATTAAATTACGGTAATGTATTTAGTGTTGAATATATGAGGAAAGGGGTTATACCATCTTCATTTCCTTCATTCTATTATAGTGATCTAACATTTGTACTAGTAAATAGATTTGATATGTATAATGTAAGATTATTATTGACTACTACATATATACACTGACAGTACTCTTCCCCTCATTCCAATGACCAACAAGTTCTCTCCTCAATTAATCCTTCTCTGTGGCTGTAAACTTGTCAAAGGGGACCTAGACCAGGAGAAGAAACATATATTTCATATAATATATGTGCATATGTCCAATGTAGGTGTAGGTATGCAGTATGTATAGCATGTCCATTCCTTGTCCTTCTGAATTAACATGTATTCATTTGCCAATTTATTTAATGGTCATGAGGCTAATAGTTCATTAAAAATAAAAGGTTAAATTAAATAGAAGTTAGGATGTTGTTTTGTGAAAGTACTCACTAAATAGTAAAATATAGCATCTTCAATATAAACATGATTGTGTGGTACTTCAGTGCGGCTACTACATGTAAAGATGTCCATATACCTTTTCTTGACTGATAGAAGATATGACAAACATAGGAAACAAGATCAATTGCTACTAAGAAGGAATTCAAATCAACTACAGACCTTATAGTTTGAATAGCATAAATAGAATACTGTCTAACTAATTTCTGTTTATTTGAATAGCTCTATAAAATTAATATACAATTTTAATTGTAAAAGGGTGGGGCAGGCAGCAGTGGGCGGTACACTCAAGAACAGCCTCGTACCCAGGCTTTCGAGATAGCCTGGTACGAGGCTAGAAACAGACCCAGTCGTTTGTCCTAACCATTGCGTGGGTGGACTAGCTTAAGAACATTGCACTTTTTTCGTGATATCTGCAAACTTCTTAACGTGTACAGCGAGATACAGAAGTTGTGTACCTCAACCACGTGTTTTTTTCGTTTTGTCCGACTTTAACACGTATCACAAGGGAGTTTGTTTCATCTCAAGTGGTATAGTCCATCATTGTAAATCTCAGCAATAGCCTAATTTGTTAGCCTGCACTTTCTTTATAAATGAGAGACAGCTGTAATAAATACAACAATGTAGCAGACAATAATTATGTATCGTCCTGTTGTAGTAGTATTGTAACTGTCCAGCACTTTACTTAAAAGTTACAGATATTTTGACATAACTAGAAATAAATGATACAATCTCTTATACAATAAAATTTAAGAAAGAACTGTATGAATGCATGACAGAAGTGTAAATGAGTGCAAAGTGTATTTGCAGTAGGATACAGTATGAATGAAGTGATAGTAATAAGATGTATTATATTTACACTTAAATGACAGACTCTATGCCAAGGAAGAAGAAAATTAATCTTGGATGAAATTGTGGACCCTGTTGTTTTTGTGTGATCAGACCATCCAATCTGATAGCTTAAGAGTGAACTTTCTTGCTCTTGAGATATTGATGTAAATAGTTTGTATACATGTTAGAATTGCAGAAAAAAAGACATTAAAAATGATATTAACAATCCATATTTGCCATGCTGGAAAAAAGTTTTCTATCAGAAGATGTACAGTTCCAACATGTTTCTTGTATGTCTAAACAGTACAACAACAAAATTTGTACAGCTTTCGAGGTAGCTACTATGTTAGGCTTCATGACTGATAACCTGATATATTTAGTGTTAATGACTGATAACCATATATGTTTGAGTTAATGACTGATAACCTTATATGTTTGAGTTAATGACTGATAACCTTATTGTTAGGTTTCATGACTGAAACCTTATATGTTAGGCTTCATGACTGATAAGCTTATTTGTTAGGTTTTCATGACTGATAACCTTATATATTAGAGTTCATGACTAATAATCTTGATGGCACTCGGACAGTGATGCTTTGTAAGTTACACTACAGGCAGGTCCATTGCTTATTATATAGCAATGATGTGACATGTATTTAAGCATTAAGTCCATAAAGTGCTACAAAAATGTGATGTTAATATAAAGCTCACTATTAGTATAGCGATTTTAGCTTTATACCACATATCTAGAGTAGTAAAAGTTGCTGTAACACTTGCTCAATTATTTTAAGAGCTTTCAATCTCTAGCTCAGGTGAGGAACCTCTCAAATAATGTGCTTCTACTACCGAAGGAGAAGAGTATGGACAGTTATTTAAAATGTTTCTTTGCAAGACTCATTACGCAAAGGATTGTACAACCATGTACAATGCATAACATGGGATCAAATCTGGCTTTGAAGATCAATTATCACAATCAAAGCTTTTAGAATGTCACTGTTTTAGATTTATTTGGGTCAATCACTACTGGAAACATCCTGCTATGATACTATCAAGTCTTCTTGACACAATGGACAAGACTGGATGTTGGACAGCCATATGTAATGTGTTGAAGTCAGGATATCATTGTGGACAGATGGTACTCCTTCAGTATAAACATATATATAACCTGATATTAATGAGGAGTAGCAACTCAATGGTAACTTTCTGATTGATACAATGTCTTAGTTATGCAATTATATTATCTATATATTAGAAACAATTGTTCCACATAAAAAATTGGTGATAATACAGAATTAGACAGTTCATATGATGAGCTTACAGGTAAGAAAAAGAAAGATATTGTTTCTCACATTAGTCTGTGTTTAACAGATTACTTATAATAATGGTGAGTAAATTGAAATTATGATCACCGTCATCATTATTCAAGTCCACTAATTGCAGGAAAGTCTTGTTAGCTACACTTACTTTATTCCCACACCAATCATTAACTGTACTTATATAGTACATACATAGAAGTAGACACAAGTATCACAAAATGGTGGACTGTTCTCGATATTGTGTTTACACTTACACTCAACCAAAGATGCATACTTAAGATTACATGCAAGGCTGACACATAACAGACAAATACCTCCAAAAAAACGAGTCAATCTATGACAAAAATTTTATAAGCCTTGACGAAAACGAATACATTTTAAAAGACAGCAGAATGATGAAGTTACATTTTAAGGCAACAGATTCGAAGAACAGCTAGAAAACCTCTCTATGGTTTTCAGAGATAACAGAGCAATCGGTCAAATCTCCATCTTTTTTTGCAAAACGTCACTTCAGTTTGCTATCGATGACACGTACTTTTATATATCTTTGACTTTCTAAACCGTCAGGTAAAGTACCATACGCAGACAGCAGACAGATAGGCAACTACTAAGCTTGTTATAAACGTGAGGCACTTGATTTAATTATTAATGTGCTCGATTCTGAAAAAGTACGTTGATACCTAAAAAAAATGCTATGACTTTGGTTTAATAAAAATTAAAGTCTTATTTTTAAAGAGTTAGAAAAACCACTTGGACCCC
>NW_024535856.1:0-11208 GCF_016097555.1 Gigantopelta aegis
TAATAAACCCGTGGTCTGATGCAAATTACCAATAAAATAGTTTAAACCAATAATTGTTCCCCCAACTTTGTTTCGCTTGAAACGGCGGGACTAACAAATGCACAATAACATTACTAACGTCTTTTTCAACGTTTCAAGGACGGAAGCAACAATTGCACATTTAAAACGAAACTAAGGCAGAAACTTTTCTCCCAACCTTTTATTTTCCCACGGTTTAGACATTGAAATTGTACCAAAAAAAAAACTACCCACCCTTGCTTTTCTCAGCTTTGTTCGTTTAAAGGGCAAGCAATCAATTAACATAAACGTTATAACCAATTTCCCTCTCCAGCCTTTTTTTTTCGTTGACTGGCGGGACTAAAATTACACAATCAACGTCGCTATTTCGTACATTTGTCCCCACCTTTCTAAGTTTTTAAGGTTAGTATCTCCTCTCTTTAAATCAGTTCCCTTTTCCACCCAGGCTTACTTTTGAAGGGGCCGAATTGTAACAAGTTCCAAAATAAACGTGATTAACCCTACTCCATGTCGTCCTTAGCCTTTTCGTTTCAAGTGTCAAAATTGCACAAAAAGAATGATTTTTGGTGAGGTTTTATTAGAAAAGGGACTTAAGAACTAAGAAAAAAAATGGGTTTTTCTTTTTCTTTTTTTTATAACTTTTTTTTTCTTTGTTTTGGTGGGGGGGGGGGGTCGGAGGGGGGTATTTCGAATCCACTAATCCTACCTTCATTCTGACCTTCCTGTTTCACATTTACATATGGGACATCACATACAAACAATTTGTAAATATAACTTACTTTCACTGGATTCGAAAGCCACAAGCTCCAGCTCAATCGACTCAACCCCGACTGCCATACAGCTGAAGAGCTTGAGAGTTCAAACAGAGGAGTCACTGTTGTTTGGATGATGGAACGTATAACGGAATACACATTGTGAACGTGCACAACGTGCAATGCAACCTGAAGGAAAACACAATAAAATATAGATTTTGTAATAAAACCACGTGGGTAATGATAGCATAATTGACACAATTTAAAAAGTTAAAATCCAAATAATTTGTTTCTCCCAAGACTTTGTTTCGCTGTGAACCGGCGGGACATAACAAATGACACGAATTTTTAAAAAACATTCACTATATCGGTCTTCTTTCACGTTTTTCAAAGGCCAAGGGAGGAAGCAACAATGCACCAGTAAAACAGAAAAACTACGGCAGAAACCTGTTTCTCCAAGGCCTTGTTATGTTTCACGGTTTTTAGAATTTAGAAGCATTGAATTGTACATCTACTTGAACAAAGTTCCCGCTTTTCTAACAGCCTTACTTTTTAAGGCGGTTCGCCAGGAATTGTAACAAATTCCAAAATAAAACAGTGATTAACCATACTCCATGTCTGTCATTAGGCCTCAGTTCGTTTTAAGTGTTACAAATTATGCACAAAAAGTATGATTTTTGGTTGAGGTGTATATAGATAAGAGGAGACCTTAAGTTTGTGGGGGGAAAAAATAAAGAAAAAAAAAGTGGGGTTTTTATTGTGTCTTTTTTGATAACGGTTTTTCTTTTCTTTTTGGTTGGGTGGGGGGGGGGGGGTCGGAGGGGGGGTATCTATCCACTACTCTACCTTCATTCTGACCTTCCTATTCACATTACATATGGGACATTTCACATTGCAAACAATTATTTAAATATAACTTACCTTTCACTGGATTCGAACCACCAGCCACCAGCTCAATCGCATCTCAACCGACTGCGCTACAGCGAGAAGATGCTTGAGGACGTTCAAACAGAGTGGTAGTCACTTGGTTTTGGAGGATGGAACGTTATACGTAATACACATTGTGAACGTGCACACTGTGCAATGCCACCTAGGAACACAATAAAATATAAGATTTTTAATAAACCACGTGGTACTGATAGCAAATTACACAATAAAATAGTTATAAACAAAAATAATTGTGTCTCCCCAGACTTTGTTTCGCTTGAAACGGCGGGACATAAACAAATGACACAATAAAACATTCACTATACCCCGGTCTTCTTTCACGTTATCAAAGGACAGGAAGCAACAAATTGCACATTAAAACAGAAACTAAGGCAGAGAAAATCTGTTTCTCCCAAGCCTTGTTATGTTTTCACGGTTTAGAAGCATTGGAATTGTACCAAAAAAAACGTAACTAACCCACCTCGTTGTCTTTTCTCAGCTTTGTTACGTTTAAAAGGGCAGAGCATATCAAATTAGACAATTTATAAAACAGTTATAAGACCAGATAATTCTCTCTCTCCAGCCTTTTTTTTTTTTTCGCTTGACATGGCGTGACATAACAAATTACCACAATACAACAGTCGCTATTCTCGATACATTTGTCTCCCCAGCCTTTCTACGTTTTAAGGATTAGTATCATCCTCTCTTTAACTCAGTTCCCTGTTCCTACCCAGGCTTACTTTTGAAGGGTCGAGAATTGTAACAAGTTCCAAAATAAAACAGTGATTAACCCTACTCCATGTCTGTCCTTAGCCTTAGTTCGTTTCAAGTGTACAAATTATGCACAAAAGAATGATTTTTGGTGAGGTTTATATAGATAAGAGGGACTTAAAGAACATAAGAAAAAAAAGTGGGGTTTTTTCTTTTGTCTTTTTTTTATAACTTTTTTTTTCTTTTTGTTTGGTGGGGGGGGGGGGGGGTCGGAGGGGGGTATTCTATCCACTACTCCTACCTTCATTCTGACCTTCCTGTTCACATTACATATGGGACATCCACATTACAAACAATTATTTAAATATAACTTACCCTTTCACTGGATTCGAACCACCAGCCTCCAGCTCGATCTTTGCATCGTTTGTACCAATCGCTCAACCGACTGCGCTACAGCGAGGAAGATGCTTGAGACGTTCAAACAGAGGTAGTCACTGGTTTTGGATGATGGAACGTTATACGTAATACACATTGTGAACGTGCACAACGTGCAATGCAACCTAGGAACACAATAAAATATAGATTTTTAATAAACCACGTGGTACTGATAGCAAAAAATTACACAATAAAATAGTTATAAAACCAAATAATTGTGTCTCCCCAGACTTTGTTTCGCTTGAAACGGCGGGACATAAACAAATGACACAATAAAACATTCACTATACGGTCTTCTTTCACGTTTTCAAAGGACAGGAAGCAACAAATTGCACATTAAAACAGAAACTAAGGCAGAAACCTGTTTTCTCCCAAGCCTTGTTATGTTTTCACGGTTTAGAAGCATTGAATTGTACATCTCTTTAACCCAGTTCCCTCTTTTCTACCCAGCCTTACTTTTAAAGGGTCGAGAATTGTAACAAATTCCAAAATAAAACAGTGATTAACCCTACTCCATGTCTGTCCTTAGCCTCAGTTCGTTTTAAGTGTACAAATTATGCACTAAAAGTATGATTTTTGGTGAGGTTTTATATAGATAAGAGGGACTTTAAAGAACATAAAGAACTAAAAAAAAAAAGTGGGGTTTTTTCTTTTGTCTTTTTTTATAACTTTTTTTTTTCTTTTTTGTTTGGGGGGGGGGGGGGGTCGGGAGAGGGGGTAGTCTATCCACTACTCCTACCTTCATTCTGACCTTCCTATTCACATTACATATGGGACATTCACATTGCAAACAATTATTTAAATATAACTTACCTTTCACTGGATTCGAACCACCAGCCTCCAGCTCAATCGCTCAACCGACTGCGCTACAGCGAGAAGATGCTTGAGACGTTCAAACAGAGGTAGTCACTTGTTTTGGATGATGGAACGTTATACGTAATACACATTGTGAACGTGCACAACGTGCAATGCAACCTAGGAACACAATAAAATATAGATTTTTAATAAACCACGTGGTACTGATAGCAAATTACACAATAAAATAGTTATAAAACCAAATAATTGTGTCTCCCCAGACTTTGTTTCGCTTGAAACGGCGGGACATAACAAATGACACAATAAAACATTCACTATACGATCCGGTCTCTTTTACGTTTTCAAAGGACAGGAAGCAACAAATTGCACACATTAAAACAGAAACTAAGGCAGAAACCTGTTCTTCTCCCAAGCCTTGTTATGTTTCCACGGTTTAGAAGCATTGGATTGTACCAAAAAAAAAACGTAACTAACCCACCTCGTTGTCTTTTCTCAGCTTTGTTACGTTTTTTTTTAAAAGGGCAGAGCATATCAAATTAGACAATAAAACAGTTATAAGACCAGATAATTCTCTCTCTCCAGCCTTTTTTTCGCTTGACATGGCGTGACATAACAAATTACACAATACAACAGTCGCTATTCTCGATACATTTGTCTCCCCAGCCTTTCTACGTTTTAAGGATTAGTATCATCCTCTCTTTAACTCAGTTCCCTGTTCCTACCCAGGCTTACTTTTGAAGGGTCGGAGAATTGTAACAAGTTCCAAAAATAAAACAGTGATTAACCCTACTCCATGTCTGTCCTTAGCCTTAGTTCGTTTCAAGTGTACAAATTATGCACAAAAAGAAATGATTTTTGGTGAGGTTTATATAGATAAGAGGGACTTAAAGAACATAAAGAAAAAAAAGTGGGGTTTTTTCTTTTGTCTTTTTTTATAACTTTTTTTTTTCTTTTTGTTGGGTGGGGGGGGGGGGTCGGAGGGGGTATTCTATCCACTACTCCTACCTTCATTCTGACCTTCCTGTTCACATTACATATGGGACATCCACATTACAAACAATTATTTAAATATAACTTACCTTTCACTGGATTCGAACCACCAGCCTCCAGCTCGATCTTTGCATCGTTTTGTACCAATCGCTCAAACGACTGCGCTACAGCGAGAAGATGCTTGAGACGTTCAAACAGAGGTAGTCACTGGTTTTGGATGATGGAACGTTATACGTAATACACATTGTGAACGTGCACAACGTGCAATGCAACCTAGGAACACAATAAAATATAGATTTTTAATAAACCACGTGGTACTGATAGCAAATTACACAATAAAATAGTTATAAAACCAAATAATTGTGTCTCCCCAGACTTTGTTTCGCTTGAAACGGCGGGGACATAACAAATGACACAATAAAACATTCACTATACGGTCTTCTTTCACGTTTTCAAAGGACAGGAAGCAACAAATTGCACATTAAAACAGAAACTAAGGCAGAAACCTGTTTCTCCCAAGCCTTGTTATGTTTTCACGGTTTAGAAGCATTGAATTGTACATCTCTTTAACCCAGTTCCCTCTTTCTACCCAGCCTTACTTTTAAAGGGTCGAGAATTGTAACAAATTCCAAAATAAAACAGTGATTAAACCCTACTCCATGTCTGTCCTTAGCCTCAGTTCGTTTTAAGTGTACAAATTATGCACTAAAAGTATGATTTTTTGGTGAGGTTTATATAGATGTTAAGAGGGACTTAAAGAACATAAAGAAAAAAAAGTGGGGGTTTTTTTCTTTTGTTTTTTTTTATAACTTTTTTTTTCTTTTTGTTTGGGGGGGGGGGGGTCGGAGGGGGGTATTCTATCCACTACTCTCTACCTTCATTCTGACCTTCCTATTCACATTACATATGGGACATTCACATTACAAACAATTATTTAAATATAACTTACCTTTCACTGGATTCGAACCACCAGCCTCCAGCTCAACGCTCAACCGACTGCGCTAACAGCGAGAAGATGCTTGAGACGTTCAAACAGAGGTAGTCACTTGTTTTGGATGATGGAACGTTATACGTAATACACATTTGTGAACGTGCACAACGTGCAATGCAACCTAGGAACACAATAAAATATAGAGTTTTTTTAATAAACCACGTGGTACTGATAGCAAATTACACAATTAAAATAGTTATAAAACCAAATAATTGTGTCTCCCCAGACTTTGTTTCGCTTGAAACGGCGGGGACATAACAAATGACACAATAAAAACATTCACTATACGGTCTTCTTTCACGTTTTCAAAGGACAGGAAGCAACAAATTGCACATTAAAACAGAAACTAAGGCAGAAACCTGTTTCTCCCAAGCCTTGTTATGTTTTCACGGTTTAGAAGCATTGAATTGTACATCTCTTTAACCCAGTTCCCTCTTTCTACCCAGCCTTACTTTTAAAGGGTCAGAGAATTGTAACAAATTCCAAAATAAAAACAGTGATTAACCCTACTCCATGTCTGTCCTTAGCCTCAGTTCGTTTAAGTGTACAAATTATGCACAAAAAGTATGATTTTGGTGAGGTTTTATATAGATAAGAGGGAATTTAAGCTTTTTGTGGGGGGAAAAAATCAGAAAAAAAAAGTTGGGTTTTTTTTTCTTTTGTCTTTTTGTATAACTTTGTTTTTGTTTTTACCTTTTTCACTGTGGGGGGGGGGGTCGAGAGGGGGGTTCCCAAAATCCACTACTCCTACCCTTCATTCTGACCTTCCTATTCACATTTACATATGGGACAGTCAACATTATCCAAAACAAATTATTTAAATATAACTTACCTTTCCACTGGATTCGAACCACAGCCTCCAGCTCAATCGCTCAAACCCGGTTTGCGCTACAGCAATGAGAAGATGCTTGAGACGTTCAAACAGAGGTGTCACTTGTTTTGGGGGATGATGGAACGTTATACGTATACACAGGTTCTACCTTGTGACGTTGCACAACGTGCAATGCAACCTAGGACATTACAAACACAATAAAATATAGATTTTTAATAAACACGTGGTACTGATAGCAAATTACACAATAAAATAGTTATAAAAAACCAAAATAATTGTGTCATCCCCAGACTTTGTTTCGCTTGAAACGGCGGGACATAACAAATGACACAATAAAACATTCACTCAACGGTCTGGTTTTGAAACGGCGGGACATTTTCACGTTTATCCAAAGGACATTTATGAAAAGCAACAATTGCACATTAAAACAGAAACTAAGGCAGAAAATCCTGTTTCTTTTTCTCCCAAGCCTTGTTATGTTTTTCACGGTTTAGAAGCATTGGATTGTACCAAAAAAAAAAACGTAAACTAACCCACCTCGTTGTCTTTTCTCAGCTTTGGTTACGTTTAAAAGGGCAGAGCATATCAAATTAGACAATAAAACAGTTATAAGACCAGATAATTCTCTTTCTCTCCAGCCTTTTTTCGCTTGACATGGCGTGACATAACAAATTACACCAATACAACAGTCGCTATTCTCGATACATTGTCTCCCCAGCCTTTCTACGTTTAAGGATTAGTATCATATCTCTCTCTTTAACTCAGTTCCCTGTTCCTACCCAGGCTTATATTTTTGAAGGGTCCGCAAGAATTGTAACAAGTTCCAAAAATAAAACAGTGATTAACCCTACTCCATGTCTGTCCTTAGCCTTAGTTCGTTTCAAGTGTACAAATTATGCACAAAAAGAATGATTTTTGGTGAGGTTTATATAGATAAGAGGGACTTAAAGAACAAAGAAAAAAAAAGTGGGGTTTTTTCTTTTGTCTTTTTTTATAACTTTTTTTTTTCTTTTTGTTGGGTGGGGGGGGGGGGGTCGGAGGGGGGTATTCTATCCACTACTCCTACCTTCATTCTGACCTTCCTGTTCACATTACATATGGGACATCCACATTACAAACAATTATTTAAATATAACTTACCTTTCACTGGATTCGAACCCACCAGCCTCCAGCTCGATCTTTGCATCGTTTGTACCAATCGCTCAACCGACTGCGCTACAGCGAGAAGATGCTTGAGACGTTCAAACAGAGGTAGTCACTGGTTTTGGATGATGGAACGTTATACGTAATACACATTGTGAACGTGCACAAACGTGCAAGCAACCTAGGAACACAATAAAATATAGATTTTTAATAAACCACGTGGTACTGATAGCAAATTACACAATAAAATAGTTATAAACCAAATAATTGTGTCTCCCCAGACTTTGTTTCGCTTGAAACGGCGGGGACATAACAAATGACACAATAAAACATTCACTATACGGTCTTCTTTCACGTTTTCAAAGGACAGGAAGCAACAAATTGCACATTAAAACAGAAACTAAGGCAGAAACCTGTTTCTCCCAAGCCTTGTTTATGTTTTCACGGTTTAGAAGCATTGAATTGTACATCTCTTTAACCCAGTTCCCTCTTTCTACCCAGCCTTACTTTTAAAGGGTCGAGAATTTGTAACAAATTCCAAAATAAAACAGTGATTAACCCTACTCCATGTCTGTCCTTAGCCTCAGTTCGTTTTAAGTGTACAAATTATGCACTAAAAGTATGATTTTTTGGTGAGGACTTTAGGCTTTTTATATAGATAAGAGGGACTTAAAGGGAACAATAAAGCAAAAAAAAAGTGGGGTTTTTTTCTTTGTCTTTTTTTATAACTTTTTTGTTTTCTTTTTGTTTGGGGGGGGGGGGGTCGGAGGGGGGTATTCTATCCACTACTCCTACCTTCATTCTGACCTTCCTATTCACATTACATATGGGACATCCACATTACAAACAAATTATTTAAATATAACTTACCTTTCACTGGATTCGAACCACCAGCCTCCAGCTCAATCGCTCAACCGACTGCGCTACAGCGAGAAGATGCTTGAGACGTTCAAACAGAGGTAGTCACTTGTTTTGGATGATGGAACGTTATACGTAATACACATTGTGAACGTGCACAACGTGCAATGCAACCTAGGAACACAATAAAATATAGATTTTTAATAAACCACGTGGTACTGATAGCAAATTACACAATAAAATAGTTATAAAACCAAATAATTGTGTCTCCCCAGACTTTGTTTCGCTTGAAACGGCGGGACATAACAAATGACACAATAAAACATTCACTATACGGTCTTCTTTTACGTTTTCAAAGGACAGGAAGCAACAAATTGCACATTAAAACAGAAACTAAGGCAGAAACCTGTTTCTCCCAAGCCTTGTTATGTTTCCACGGTTTAGAAGCATTGGATTGTACCAAAAAAAACGTAACTAACCCACCTCGTTGTCTTTTCTCAGCTTTGCCTTTACGTTTTTAAAAGGGCAGAGCATATCAAATTAGACAATTTTTTTTTAAAACAGTTATAAGACCAGATAATTCTCTCTCTCCAGCCTGGTTTTTTTTCGCTTGACATGGCGTGACATAACAAATTACACAATACAACAGTCGCTATTCTCGATACATTTGTCTCCCCAGCCTTTTCTACGTTTTTAAGGATTAGTATCATCCTCTCTTTAACTCAGTTCCCTGTTCCTACCCAGGCTTACTTTTGAAGGGTCGAGAATTGTAACAAGTTCCAAAATAAAACAGTGATTAAACCTACTCCATGTCTGTCCTTAGCCTTAGTTCGTTTCAAGTGTACAAATTATGCACAAAAAGAATGATTTTTTGGTGAGGTTTATATAGATAAGAGGGACTTAAAGAACATAAAGAAAAAAAAAAGTGGGGTTTTTTCTTTTGTCTTTTTTTATAACTTTTTTTTTCTTTTTGTTTGGGGGGGGGGGGGGGTCGGAGGGGGGTATTCTATCCACTACTCCTACCTTCATTCTGACCTTCCTGTTCACATTACATATGGGACATCCACATTACAAAACAATTATTTAATATATAACTTACCTTTCACTGGATTCGAACCACCAGCCTCCAGCTCGATCTTTGCATCGTTTGTACCAATCGCTCAACCGACTGCGCTACAGCGAGAAGATGCTTGAGACGTTCAAACAGAGGTAGTCACTGGTTTTGGATGATGGAACGTTATACGTAATACACATGTGAACGTGCACAACGTGCAAGCAACCTAGGAACACAATAAAATATAGATTTTTTAATAAACCACGTGGTACTGATAGCAAATTACACAATAAAATAGTTATAAAACCAAATAATTGTGTCTCCCCAGACTTTGTTTCGCTTGAAACGGCGGGGGACATAACAAATGACACAATAAAACATTCACTATACGGTCTTCTTTCACGTTTTCAAGGACAGGAAGCAACAAATTGCACATTAAAACAGAAACTAAGGCAGAAACCTGTTTCTCCCAAGCCTTGTTATGTTTTCACGGTTTAGAAGCATTGAATTGTACATCTCTTTAACCCAGTTCCCTCTTTCTACCCAGCCTTACTTTTAAAGGGTCGAGAATTGTAACAAATTCCAAAATAAAACAGTGATTAACCCTACTCCATGTCTGTCCTTAGCCTCAGTTCGTTTTAAGTGTACAAATTATGCACTAAAAGTATGATTTTTGGTGAGGTTTATATAGATCAAGAGGGACTTAAAGAACATAAAGAAAAAAAAAGTGGGGTTTTTTCTTTTGTCTTTTTTTTATAACTTTTTTTTCTTTTTGTTTGGGGGGGGGGGGGGGGTCGGAGGGGGGTATTCTATCCACTACTCCTACCTTCATTCTGACCTTCCTATTCACATTACATATGGGACATTCACATTACAAACAATTATTTAAATATAACTTACCTTTCACTGATTCGAACCACCAGCCTCCAGCTCAATCGCTCAACCGACTGCGCTACAGCGAGAAGATGCTTGAGACGTTCAAACAGAGGTAGTCACTGTTTTGGATGATGGAACGTTATACGTAATACACATTGTGAACGTGCACAACGTGCAATGAACCTAGGAACACAATAAAATATAGATTTTTAATAAACCACGTGGTACTGGATAGCAAAAGGTACACAATCAAATAGTTTATAAATCCAATAATTGTGTCTCCCAAGACTTTGTTCGCTTGACACGGCGGGGGACATAACCAAATGACACAATAAAACATTCACTATACGGTCTTCTTTCACGTTTTCAAAGGACAGGGAGCAAACAATTTGCACATACTTAACTCCCACTCCTGAGTGACACTAATTGGGCACTCTACACAACGCTGTATACGTATCCACCCTACCTACCGCCGCTGGCTCTCGAACCGATAGACTTTTCCACGTTTTCGCAGCCAAGTCACTGAAATTTTACCAAAAAAAACGTAACTAACCCACCTCGTTGTCTTTTTCTCAGCTTTGTTCCGTGTTTTAAAAGGGCAGAGCATATCAATTAGACAATTAACACAGTGATAAGACCAGATAATTTCTCTCTCTCCAGCCTTTTTTTTCGCTTGACATGGCGTGACATAACAATTACACATACAACAGTCGCTATTCTCGATACATTTGTCTCCCCAGCCTTTCTACGTTTTAAGGATTAGTATCATCCTCTCTTTAACTCAGTTCCCTGTTCCTACCCAGGC
>NW_024535857.1:0-10822 GCF_016097555.1 Gigantopelta aegis
CATTCCATCTCTCTAGGCTGCCTCAGTCAGACCCGAGGAAAAAAAACCCTGCAACCATGCGTGACCACAAAACTCAGTCAGTCCCAACCTGTTATCTCTGCAAAAATATATATTAACGTGATAGCAATGTCCAGTTAAATGTACTGCTCCAACTCTGCAGGCTGCCTTAGTCAGTCCCTAGAGAGGAACCGCGCCTGATCCCCTTACATAACAACAAAAACAACTGAACGAGAAACAACCGGACCACTTGATTTTGACTTAACCAGCACGTTTATTTCTTCGTAACTTTAGTCATGCATGCTATATAACATACCCTTTCATTTTTGTATTTGTATTACTTATCTCGGGACACATATTTGACAAAAGATACAAAGGATCAAACGACTTGACAGTCAAAACATTGCCATACTCTGTGACACAGGGGATAACCGATCGATCATACGAATGGTAGGTACTGGGTTCGCGTCTCCGATCCTACCTCCTACACTTTGTGCTGTTAGCGATCAAAGATGATTATCTACGGGTTGATTTCGGTTGCTGGAGAAGTGATTAAACCTCAGTAGATAGGTTGCACACAACACTGCATTCCGTTCTAGATTAAGACGTGAACACTGCTTGTGTGTCATAACAGTGGGAGCTGGATCCCCGTTTAGTTAGTACAGTAGACAGATGGCTTACTACATTGTATTCAGTTCTAGATCAAGACGTGAACACTGCGTGTGTGCCATAACAGTGGGAGTTGGATCCCCTTTTAACATTGCATAACACAACTGTAGATAAATATTTAATTTATCAATTTTGAACCAAAATGTAAAATCTATTTTAACTTGAATATGTAACAAGTAATGTAAAGTGTATTAAATCTGCCAGTTTAAGTTGAATATGTATTGTAATTTGTACACACGTAGCAGGTAATGTAAAATGTATTAAAGGGATAGCCTTGTTTCTAAAGAGAAATCTGCCAGTTTAACTTGAATATGTATTGCAATTTCCACTCATGTAGCACGTAATGTAAAATGTATTAAAGGAATAGTCTTGTCTCTAAATATAAATCTACCAGTTCAACTTGATTATGTATTGTACTTTGCACACATGTAGCAGGTAATGTTAAATGTGTTAACGGGATAGACTTGTTTCTAAAGGGGTATCTGCCAGTTTAAAAAATAAATTAGAAATTATTAAAACAAAACTTTTAAAAATTACATAGCTTTTGATGAACACTACAACTTTGACCACAAAAATGTGTAAGAAAATCCATTTATATTAAACATAGTTCACAGAATATAATCCTACAGGCTGGTAGGTACAGGTTCGCAGCCCGGTACCGGCTCCAACCCAGAGCGAGGTCTTAAGGGCTCAATGGGTAGGTGTAAGGCCACTACACCCTCTTCTCTCTCACTAACTACTAACCAACTAACAATTAACCTACTGTCCTGGACAGACAGCCCAGATAGCTGAGGTGTGTGCCCAGGACAGCGTGCTTGAACCTTAATTGGATATAAGCACGAAAATAAGTTGAAATGAAATGAATGAAATGAATGAATAAAGCAATTTTCTGTTCCAAAAATCGTAAAGCAGCCACAGTACTTTTTATACTTTACACAAGTTATGTCTCCATACAAAGCAGACGATCACATTGTTCTAATGGAAATTGAAATAGAAAACTATATGTGAAATTAATAAATAAACCAGATGATTCGCTAACGTGAGTAGTAGAGGGGCACTTGGGTGCCATGATATGCAAATGAGCTAGGTCACGTCACCTGTCCTGCGCTCTGATTGGTTGACCTCTAAGGGGCATGGCCTCTTCTGATTGGCTGACCTCTAAGCGTGGGGGCGTGGCCTAATGACGTCACGTTCAGTGCCTTGACCTCGGGGTCATGCAGCTGGCTGACCTTTAAGCGTGGGGGCGCTACTTTAATGGGTTTAACCGTCGGGGGTCCTTTGATATACAGGAAACAGATAGTGCAGAAGTCGTTAATGACCCATAGAGTGGTGTCGAATGACGGGGGGTTTATTTGACTGTGACAGCTGTTCGTTTGATGTACAGGAAACAGATGGTGTGGAAGTCGTTAAGACGGCAAGATAGTGTGGGTTTTATGAGTGTGTTAACCGTCGGGGGTCTAAACAGATGGGGGCGGAAGTCGTTAATCAGATCGCAAGATGGGTTTAATGGATTTGTGTGGGCTGTTTAAGGAGAACCAGTCAACGGGGGAATGGAACATTCCAGAGGAAAACCCCCAGGGTTTTGCCAGATGTCGGGGAAAGGTTTGAAACGTGCCCATATACGGCGTTGGCCATGAGTCATCCCAGAACGTGTTCAGACACGTCTTGAGTGGGGTCTCTGCATAATGAGAAACAGATGTGAGTCAACGGGGGAGTGGAAAATTCCAGAGGAAAAAACCCAGGGTTTTGCCAGATGTCAGGTGGAAAGGTTTGAAATATGCCCATATACGACGTTGGCCATGAGTCATACAGAACGTGTTCAGACACGTCTTGACCTGAGATAGCGAGGGGATGCTAATTTTGGGGGTCCATAAAACCCCCAGATTTAGGACGCTTGCCATACGCTCAGCGTCACTGCTAGAGAGAAGACCTGCGCCGTTTTTATTTCAAAGTTTTAAGAAAAAGATAACTTTTCCATAAAGTATACAACTTTGTTCGGAATAGTGTTAAACACCAGTATTTGTAAAGAATACTTCTGATTATTTTGTGTGCTCGAAGAACGATTCTTTTGTTAAAAAAAAGACTTCACTTGGATAAAAAGTAAGTGACATTTAACTTAAGTAATTAGTATAACTATGTATGTCTGAAAAATTAAGCAAGCTTCTTTATTTTAGCACATATAAATAAGGTAAGTGATTTTTTTAAAATTACAATAAGGTTTCGCGTGATGATGTTTTAACTTACGTTTTTAAAGATGATGTCTCGGGTTCTAAATTCAAACACGAACGTAACTACGCTTTTAATTTAGTCGCGAGTTGCACCAAAGGTGGTTGGTATAACTGTTCTACATGCTTAAATAACAAACATGTTCCAGACACCGTAACTTTAAGAAACCGTTTTACAAGAAAACAAATATTTGTATGGCCTAAAACCTCCCTTGACGTAGACTCTACAGCTGGTTCAAAGATTAAACGACATGCTTACGCGTGAATGGCACACGCCGTTAGTTCGTCGGCAGGGTATAAATAGAAACCATATGTTGCTAATGACCGGCTGAAACTACGACTGTTTACATTAGTTTCGCTTTATACAAAATGCTAAAACAGTCTACTTCTGAAGGTATTTTACAGTGAAGCGTATTCTCTGACGTCTGAAAGAAATGTTTTATTTAATGACGCACTCAACACATTTTTTTTACGGTTATATGGCGTCAGACACATGGTTAAGGACCACACAGATTTGGAGAGGAAACCCGCTGTCACCACATAGGCTACCCTTTTTACGACAGGCAGCAAGGGATATTTTATTTGCGCTTCCCACAGGCAGGATAACACAAACCATGGCCTTTGTTGAACCAGTTATGGATCACTGGTCGGTGCAAGTGGTTTACACCTACCCATTGAGCCATGCGGAGCACTCACTCAGGGTTTGGAGTCGGTATCTGGATTAAAAAACCCATGCCTCGACTGGGATCCGAACCCAGTACCTACCAGCCTGTAGACCGATGGCCTGCCACGACGCCACCGAGGCCGGTCTCTCTGACGTCTGATGAGAAAATGATTTGACGAGATACGAGTGTCACTTGTTTTATGCGGTACAGAGTGATCAAACGTATCCCACCAAACCACCCCCTCTTTTTATTATTTGGGTGGGTTGTTTTGGGTTTTTTTTCCCCCTAATTAAAATAATTTGTAATTTTATTTTTCGGCTCTATTTTTTTTCACTTTTATTTTCGGGGAATCTGAAAAGATACAAATATAAAAACACAATATACAAAACTGATTAACGTTTACGGACCACTAGAGAGAGAGAGAGAGAGAGAGAGAGAGAGAGAGAGAGAGAGAGAGAGAGAGAGAGAGAGAGAGAGAGAGAGAGAGAGAGAGAGAGAGAGAGAGAGAGAGAGAGGTGTTATTTAACGACGCAAGCACCACATTGTAGCGTCAGACATGCGATTAGGGTTATATAGCACATACCAGTCCTTCCACATCACCATCGTCAACTTGGAGGATCTAGGAAAAGGATCTAGAAAAAGGATCACACAACAGCAAGGACAAGACAACTCCATCCAGACGAAGATGTCCCTGTTCGAAATCGTCAACGACGACGAGCTGTGCATGTCCCGCGCCATTGCCGTCACCTGGGCCAAATTGCACAGGGTCACCAACACCGAGTGGAAGGATCTCGTCAAACATCCTCAACTGGTGAATACGGTGGACATGATCCTCAAGCATCGAAAGGTACCGGAATCCTTCTATCAAAATGTGAAAGCCAAGAATCGTGGCGAACAGAAGAAACTGGCCCTCAAACTCTGTGAACTCGCCGGGATCCGCACCGACCAGCCTTGCAGTCTCAACGACATTCCAGCATTTGAAGTCCTCCTGCAATGTCAGATCCTGGTCATCAGTGCCGAACTCGGCAACAAGTTCATCAGAGTCGGAGACCCTGAATCGACACACCCCAAGCTCTTCCTCTATTTCGTAGAACAACCGCAACCACACTTCCACGGAATTGCCAACATCACGGGATTCTTTTCCACGGCCTACTTTTGCCAGTCGTGCCTGAAGCCTTACAACGACAAGAAGAAACATTCCTGTTCGACCACCTGTATCGTCTGCTACAGTGACGACTGTCCAGAGACCGAATGTCAGATGTCGTGCCGTCATTGTCATATGACGTGTCGATCCATGGACTGCTTCCATCGCCACAAACAACAGAAGAAAGACAAGAAGGGACACGTCATTCCTTCCAAGTGCGAAGGTTTTTGGAAGTGCACGGTCTGCAAGAAGGTCCTGGACGTCTCCAAGAGGAAGCCTAAAGATCACGTCTGTGGGGAATGGCACTGCCCTGGTTGTGAAGAGTACGTGTTAGAAGACCATCTCTGTTACCAATCTCCCAAAAGCATTGATGCGACCAACACGAAATTTATATTTTTTGACTTTGAATGTCGCCAAGACGAAATGATGAAATGCGAGGAGGGATACCTACCCGTGGGAGTCTGTCACGCCTGTCGAGAAGATACTTGCAGTCACGCCAAACAATGTCGACACTGCCACAACTCCTGGTGTGGGAAGTATCAACACCTTCCCAATTACTTGGTGGCTCAGTCGGCCTGTCCAGCCTGCAAGGATGACCCTGTCGACGAGCAATCCACGTGCCATTCCTGTGGATCTCGATGTCACAAATGTAATACCCGAGACAAGAAGGGCCATTTCACCAAGTCACCCTGTGAACATACCTGTGGACACCGACAGATCATTTTTGAAGGTGACGGAGCCCACAAAGAGTTTTGCTGGTGGCTGTTTAACAACGCCCACAAAGGATTCACAGCTGTGGCCCACAACAACAAGGCCTACGATGGATACTTTTTACTGGAGCACATGATCGACCAGTCCATGTACCCGACGAAGATCATCTACAGCGGATCCAAGATCATGTACATGCACCTGGAGAGAGGGCTCGACATTCGCGTGGTAGACAGCCTCAACTTTTTACCCATGAGACTGGCGGCCTTACCCAAAGCTTTCGAGTTGTCTGAATTGAAGAAAGGGTACTTCCCACACTATTGGAATACCCAAGAACATCAAGACTACAAAGGACCCTTTCCGGAACCCCCAATGTACGGCGTCGACTCTATGGGGACCAAGGACAGACACAATTTTTTAAAATGGCACGCTGAACAGACGGGTATATTCGACTTCAGACAAGAAATGAAAGATTATTGCATTTCTGATGTCACCATACTGAGGGAAGCCTGTCTCAAGTTCCAAGCCCTCATGATGGAAGCCACGGGCGAGAAGCAAATCGATGTCGACACGAAGGCCGTCACTTATGTCAACGGCATCGATCCCTTCTCGCAATTCATCACCATCGCATCAGTCTGCATGGGTATCTTTCAGGCCAAATTTTTGAAAGAACATCGCCACGTCAAGTTATCTGACGGAAAGACCCTTTTGGATTGGATGTCCGTCAGAGAACACCTAGATGGATCTTTGTCCGTCAAGGTCAAAGAAAACCAGTGGGTGACTGAAGAAGAACTGCAGCGACGGGGATTCACCCTCGAAGAAGACGAGAGAGTTCCGAGCCCAATAGCTCAAGTGCCCAGTGCCGGATACGTGCAGAGGGACCACTTCAGTCGATCGTCCATACAATGGCTGGAGTGGATCCAACACCAACATCCACAAAAATACGATATTCGGCACGCACTGAACGGCGGCGAATTCCACGTTCCAGAGACCCACTATCGGCTCGACGGGTACTGCGCCAGGACCAACACGGCTTTCGAATTCAATGGATGTCTTTGGCATGGATGTAAAAAGTGCTATCCTCACGAACGTTCTTCCACCATTCAACCACGCACCAAACAGTCCATCGAGGAATTGCACGGTCTGACGATCAAGAAACGTAACGTCTTGAAAGAAAAAGGTTACAAACTCGTGGACATTTGGGAACACGAATTTCGTGAGAAGCAGAAGAAGAATCCGGAAATGAAAACGTTCGTGGATGCCTTAGACATCCAGGATCGATTGGACCCCAGAGAGTCCTTCTTTGGCGGCCGGACGAATGCCAGTACCCTGTATTACAAGGTCAACGATGAGGAACAAATCAAGTACGTCGATTTCACCTCACTCTACCCTTGGGTGAACAAGTACAGTCAGTACCCCGTTGAACATCCAAAGATTATTTACGATCATTTCGAAACGATGGATCAGTACTTTGGCATTGCCAAAGTGAAAGTACTACCACCGAGAAGACTCTATCATCCCGTCTTGCCCTACCGCTCAAATGGAAAGCTGAAGTTTCCTCTCTGTCGGACGTGTGCAGATGAAGAGCAGCAGACCCCATGCCAACACTCGGACGAAGAACGGGCCATCCTAGGTACTTGGTGTACTCCAGAAATTCAGAAGGCCATAGAAAAGGGTTACCAAGTCCTTAAAATCTATGAGGTTTATCACTGGCCGGAAACTGCCCAGTTCGATCCAAAGACCAAAACTGGTGGCCTGTTTGCTGAATACATCAACACCTTTCTTCGGCTGAAGCAAGAAGCCAGTGGGTGGCCTGAATGGTGTAAGACAGAAGGGGACAAGGCTCGATACCTCAAACATTATGAGGAGAGAGAAGGCATCCAGTTGCGAGAGAGTGTCGTCAAGAGAAATCCAGGCCTCCGCTCTTTGGCAAAACTCTGTCTGAACAGCTTCTGGGGAAATTCGGACAAAGGCTCAATATGAAACAGTCCTCCTTCATCCATCAAAACAATGCCGAAACCTTCTTCAAGATGCTGACGGACCCCACCAAAGAGATCGTCAACTTTCATATTCTCACAGATAACATCTTGCAGTTGGAATACCAACACAAATCGAGCTTTGTTCCCGAAGACAAAAAAGTCAACATTTTTTGGGTCACTTTCACCACGTCCTGGGCACGTCTGAAACTGTACAGCGTCCTAGAAAGAATGGACCGACACGTGCTGTACTACGACACAGACTCTGTCATCTATGTGTGTAAGCCAGGCAGCTACCAGCCTGTATTGGGTGATTACCTTGGCGACTTGACAGATGAGTTGGATGGAGACCACATTGTAGAGTTTGTCTCTGGTGGTCCTAAGAATTATGCATACAGGACGAGCAAGGGAAAAGAAACCTGTAAGGTGAGAGGGTTCACTCTCCACCACACCAACGCCCAACTCATCAATTTCGCCGCCATTCGAGACATGGTGTTGTCTCCAACGAGAGATGGGTTCATCACGGTGACCAATCCTGGCAAAATATCGAGAGAGAAAAGAAAGAGAAAAATCTACAACAGACCCGAAAACAAAAAGTACCAGATCGTCTATAACAAACGGGTCATTCTGAAGGATTTAAACACTCTTTCTTATGGCTATTAAATATTAAATATCAGACGTGTTCCAAAACATGAAACTTGGCATCAAACTTGGTATGTCATTCTGTGTCAAACATCAAACTCGGTATGAAACATCAAACTTGGTATTTTCCTCCAAATCAAACTTGGTATGAATCAGAGTCTCCAAAGTGTAACTTTTTTTTATCGGACTTTGTTGGATCGCAGTTTCAAATTCACTTTTGTTTATTTTTTTTCGTAAATAGTCCGATATTTTTGTGATATAGGGAGTCAATACTCCTTTTTTAGGACAGCGATTCAAAATTGTATAGGTATTCTAAATTCTCCATGCATTACCCCACTCTCCACTCACCTCTTGGACACAAAACAAGTTGTGTTTAAGGGGGAAGCTGCAAATTAATTTTTTGGATTAAAAAACAAACAAAAACAACCCACAATAACATTGGTATAGTTCATCAAACTCGGTATTCCCCAAATCAAATTTGGCATCAAACATCAAACTCGGTAAATGAATCATGGTACATTCAATCAAACTTGGTATATCCTACTCAATCTCCTACCTCCCCGCCGGTGAGTAGGGGGCAACAGTTCTGACTGGCTAACAGGAGAGAGTACCATATTTTTGTTGTTGTTGAATAATAGACAGGGCACAGGGCCACAGGGCCACACACAGGGCCGCAGGGCCACACTCAGGGCCACAGGGCCACACACAGGGCCACACTCAGGGCCACAGGGCCACACACAGGGCCACACTCAGGGGCCACAGGGCCACACTCAGGGCCACAGGGCCACACTCAGGGCCACACTCAGGGCCACACTCAGGGCCACACTCAGGGCCACACTCAGGGCCACACTCAGGGCCACACTCAGGGCACACACTCAGGGCACATTCAGGGGCCACACTCAGGGCCACAGGGCCACATTCAGGGCCACACTCAGGGCCACACTCAGGGCCACCACTCAGGGCCACACACAGGGCCACAGGGCCACAGGGACACATTCAGGGCCACACTCGGGGCCACAGAGCCACACTTGGGGCCACAGGGCCACATTCAGGGCCACACTCAGGGGCACAGGGGCAAACTCAGGGCCATACTCAGGGCCACACTCAGGGTCATACTCAGGGGCACACTCAGGGCCACAGGGCCACATTCAGGGCCACACTCAGGGCCACACTCAGGGCCACAGAGCCACTCTCAGGGCCATTCTATAAATACAAGTCATTCACCAAATATTTTATCATTTGTGTAAAGTTGCTTGTAGAGATGGGTCGTGTCAGAAAAGATTGTCCAGTTCCTGGATGCGAAGCAAAGCATTTGTTAAGACTTCCTAATCATCTGTCTCAAGTGCACAAGTTGGAAAACAGAGTACCGTGGCTGACAAATGAAGAATTTGAAGAAGTGAAACCCACTTTACCCAAGAGTGCCATTTCGTGGAGTCCCGAAGCGACGATCGATCCCACACGACCTTGGTGGGAAATGCAGAGTCTGGCTCCATTTGAACCTTGCTCCAGCATGTGTGTGTCTGGTCCGACGGGTGCGGGAAAGACTCAATGGATGTACAGACTCCTGAAGAACCTGAACGGCATGTACGTCAAAGACCCACCAAAGACAATCATGTACTGTTATGGAGTGTACCAGTCACTATACGACGATATGGAAAAGACCGTGCCTCATCTGACGTTTAATTCGGGATTACCTACACAGATGGAAATAGAAGAGTTTGGATTGATAGTTTTGGATGATCTCATGCATCAAGTCTTGGAACAAAAAGACGTAGAACTGCTGTTTACTCAAGGATGTCACCACAGAGGACTGAGCGTTGTATTCATCACGCAGAATCTCTATGGACAGGGAAAGTCTGCCAGAACCATTGCTCAACACCTGGTACCTTGTTCTCTTTACAAATGTGAGAGATACGTCACAGATCGCGACGCTGGGCCGACAGTTGTTTCCTGGTCACTCTGGCGTATTGGTGGAAGCCTATCGGGATGTCATGAAGACCCCATTTAATTATCTGGTGGTGGACATGTCACCCCACGCTGATGATAAACTCAGACTGAGAACCAAGGTATTCCCTAACGAAGACACCGTCGTGTACGTGCCGAGAGTATAAATAGCGTGACATTTAGGGTAGAGCATCACAATGTCTAAAGTCATCAGAGAGAACCTGACGTTCCTGCAGTTCCTGTTGTCTGGTAAATCGACGAAACAGAAAAATCTACTGCTGGAAAGCATTACCAATGATCAACTGAGAACTCTGACATTCATCGTTGCCAATATATTACACGGTGACGTTCCCCTCTCCAAACAAGCACTCCAAAAGCTGAGGAAACACAAGAAAGTGCTACGCGTGTTGGGGGACAAGACAATTTCTGACAAAAAGAAGAAACAACTGCTGCGAGTTGGAGTCGTCTTACTCGTGTTACAGAGTGTGGCACCCCTCTTAAACGTTGCATGATGCAACACGTGACCAAACACATTCTGGTTCCCGAAGAAAAATACAAGCAACTGTTAAAAGGACAGGTGATGAACGTCCCACGTCATGAAGAAGGTCAAGATGGAAAAGGGTTTGAACAGACGCCACCTGTTGGATATGTGACTGACGTGCAAATCAAGACTGCACCACCCATACGAAAACGCGAGCCACCTCCAGGCATACCTCAAGAAGGAAAATGGAAGAAGAAGAGGTCACTGGAACGAAAGCCTAAGAAGAAAATAAAGCAGTTTAAATGGAAATCGTTGTAAAGTGGAATAAAGGTCTGCTCCTTAACCCTTATCTTCACTGTTGGAAACGGGAG
>NW_024535858.1:0-14478 GCF_016097555.1 Gigantopelta aegis
TAGTTTGTAAACATGTGTAACTTGCTGACATTGAAGACTTGTTTGTGGTAATTCCGGCCCATGCAAAAGTAGTGCTTTTTGTGTAAAATGGGTGTACTCCGGCCTGGTTTAGAGGGTGTGTCTGTTTAAAGCAATATGCTGGGAGAAAGAGCTGGACAACAGGGGTTGTCCTTTTCAGGGTATGTGTCCCCCATGCAGGCAAAGGTACATACAAAACTTCACGGGCCTGCTGATATTAATAAAAATGTTATAGCCACTAAGGCTATATAGAAACATATAGCGAAATTAATTGTGGTCTGAGGCCTGATATAGTTCACACATTACACCGGTTAAATGCTTGATTCTGATGAAAGTATTATAACCAGAGAGGTGAAATTACACAGACTGATTGTGCATACCACAAGGAATATGAAAACTAATTTATTTATTTTCTAAATATTTTATTAAATTAAAAAACATTTTTTTTTAATTTATTAAAAATTAAAATTAAGATTTTCAACTTTTAAATTTCAGTATCCTCCAAAATAGCATAAAATGACCTCTGATGTTACTACAGGTTGTTGCAATATTTTTTAACAGTTTTGAGCTTGGTAAAAAAGAGCAAAAGTTGGATTTTGTTAGTCAATATTGTGATTTTAATTTTTTTTACATATTGAATTTTAATGAGTTCTCAATTATTGCAATTGGACAGAAGATCTAAATATAATGAATATATCACTACTAAATGTAATTAAACACTTTAAATAAATAGTATACAGTTTTTAACAAGATTAAGTACTCTAATAATACATTTCACCTACATTTATGTAAATTACACACTTCAGTCATTTTTCAAAAATGGTCTTTTATCCTTAGAAAATCTAATAGGCTAATATTCTATGCTGTCTGAATGTATTTATTGTGTTCAGTAATCAGATGCTGGTATACTTGTCAAGTTTATTGCAGAAAATGTGCCAAAAAGGTTAACATTTGGCTTGTAATACATATGGCAGAATAATCCATAATCCATATTCAGTGGTCATTACTACAAACATCTTCCAATCAAGAAATACTACACTGAGGTATCCCAGACACTGGCACATGACTACACTTGTTAACAGTTATCACTGGAAACTGAAAAATATGGTGCAAGTACCTCTTGGTAGGATTTATATCAGCATTTTGTAACAAAATCTTCATTTTCAAAGTTGTCAACAAAAAAAAAATATTATGGTGTATACCTAAGTAATATCTGTAGGGCATATTCATATTAATATGCATTTATATGGACTGTTTTGCCTTTTACAAAGTGGCTACATGTCTAATACAGTAAATGATGTAGATTAAGTAAATACAGCAGGTCAAAATTGAATATGAGGCCTATCATGTCTAATTTTCCCTGAAATTAGTGTGTAAACATTTGTTGCAAATGGCCCCAATTTTGTGACTTTCACCATCCCTCTGACACATTTCTAATAATGTATCATGAATTCAGTCACCATATCTTTACTAAGCCTCCACTTATCATATCTAAAATGCAAAATTTTACAGTTTTAGATTTTTTTGTTTTTCAAAAATTTAAATTTAAGTTTAATATTTAATTAAAAATGAAGTAAAATCTAATGATTCATTTTTTTTCCTTTAAATATTTCAAAATCTTTCCAAGACAACACTGTGCAGATAGAACATATGTAGAAGAAAAAATAGCTGCTCATTGTATGAAGAAATTCCAAAATTTGATAAAGTTATTACATTTTGAAGTTGGTGTCCCTCAAGTTTCCATTGCTAAAATTGGCCATGGCAAGGCACTGTGGTAGGTGTTTTAACACAGCCTCTGTATACTCTCAGTTTAAAGGTGACATACCGATACTTACCGAGCATTGCTTTAATATGTATATCATTGGAATGCATTAGTGTGGGCCAGTTTTTAGGGGAAAAAATGGACTGATAGGCCTCAGATTACAGTTATCTTCCCATTTGGTTGTCCAAAATCCGGAAGTTTCACCGCGCAAGTAGTCTGCTGTTTGACTGTGATTATTTCATGGCAGACAGCTATGAAGTGGCAACTGTTTGACTGAAGTGACAGGGGATAGCATGTAGTTTGTAAACATGTGTAACTTGCTGACATTGAAGACTTGTTTGTGGTAATTCCGGCCCATGCAAAAGTAGTGCTTTTTGTGTAAAATGGGTGTACTCCGGCCTGGTTTAGAGGGTGTGTCTGTTTAAAGCAATATGCTGGGAGAAAGAGCTGGACAACAGGGGTTGTCCTTTTCAGGGTATGTGTCCCCCATGCAGGCAAAGGTACATACAAAACTTCACGGGCCTGCTGATATTAATAAAAATGTTATAGCCACTAAGGCTATATAGAAACATATAGCGAAATTAATTGTGGTCTGAGGCCTGATATAGTTCACACATTACACCGGTTAAATGCTTGATTCTGATGAAAGTATTATAACCAGAGAGGTGAAATTACACAGACTGATTGTGCATACCACAAGGAATATGAAAACTAATTTATTTATTTTCTAAATATTTTATTAAATTAAAAAACATTTTTTTTTAATTTATTAAAAATTAAAATTAAGATTTTCAACTTTTAAATTTCAGTATCCTCCAAAATAGCATAAAATGACCTCTGATGTTACTACAGGTTGTTGCAATATTTTTTAACAGTTTTGAGCTAATAATTTGGTAAAAAAGAGCAAAAGTTGGATTTTGTTAGTCAATATTGTGATTTTAATTTTTTTTACATATTGAATTTTAATGAGTTCTCAATTATTGCAATTGGACAGAAGATCTAAATATAATGAATATATCACTACTAAATGTAATTAAACACTTTAAATAAATAGTATACAGTTTTTAACAAGATTAAGTACTCTAATAATACATTTCACCTACATTTATGTAAATTACACACTTCAGTCATTTTTCAAAAATGGTCTTTTATCCTTAGAAAATCTAATAGGCTAATATTCTATGCTGTCTGAATGTATTTATTGTGTTCAGTAATCAGATGCTGGTATACTTGTCAAGTTTATTGCAGAAAATGTGCCAAAAAGGTTAACATTTGGCTTGTAATACATATGGCAGAATAATCCATAATCCATATTCAGTGGTCATTACTACAAACATTCTTCCAATCAAGAAATACTACACTGAGGTATCCCAGACACTGGCACATGACTACACTTGTTAACAGTTATCACTGGAAACTGAAAAATATGGTGCAAGTACCTCTTGGTAGGATTTATATCAGCATTTTGTAACAAAATCTTCATTTTCAAAGTTGTCAACAAAAAAAAAATATTATGGTGTATACCTAAGTAATATCTGTAGGGCATATTCATATTAATATGCATTTATATGGACTGTTTTGCCTTTTACAAAGTGGCTACATGTCTAATACAGTAAATGATGTAGATTAAGTAAATACAGCAGGTCAAAATTGAATATGAGGCCTATCATGTCTAATTTTCCCTGAAATTAGTGTGTAAACATTTGTTGCAAATGGCCCCAATTTTGTGACTTTCACCATCCCTCTGACACATTTCTAATAATGTATCATGAATTCAGTCACCATATCTTTACTAAGCCTCCACTTATCATATCTAAAATGCAAAATTTTACAGTTTTAGATTTTTTTGTTTTTCAAAAATTTAAATTTAAGTTTAATATTTAATTAAAAATGAAGTAAAATCTAATGATTCATTTTTTTTCCTTTAAATATTTCAAAATCTTTCCAAGACAACACTGTGCAGATAGAACATATGTAGAAGAAAAAATAGCTGCTCATTGTATGAAGAAATTCCAAAATTTGATAAAGTTATTACATTTTGAAGTTGGTGTCCCTCAAGTTTCCATTGCTAAAATTGGCCATGGCAAGGCACTGTGGTAGGTGTTTTAACACAGCCTCTGTATACTCTCAGTTTAAAGGTGACATACCGATACTTACCGAGCATTGCTTTAATATGTATATCATTGGAATGCATTAGTGTGGGCCAGTTTTTAGGGGAAAAAATGGACTGATAGGCCTCAGATTACAGTTATCTTCCCATTTGGTTGTCCAAAATCCGGAAGTTTCACCGCGCAAGTAGTCTGCTGTTTGACTGTGATTATTTCATGGCAGACAGCTATGAAGTGGCAACTGTTTGACTGAAGTGACAGGGGATAGCATGTAGTTTGTAAACATGTGTAACTTGCTGACATTGAAGACTTGTTTGTGGTAATTCCGGCCCATGCAAAAGTAGTGCTTTTTGTGTAAAATGGGTGTACTCCGGCCTGGTTTAGAGGGTGTGTCTGTTTAAAGCAATATGCTGGGAGAAAGAGCTGGACAACAGGGGTTGTCCTTTTCAGGGTATGTGTCCCCCATGCAGGCAAAGGTACATACAAAACTTCACGGGCCTGCTGATATTAATAAAAATGTTATAGCCACTAAGGCTATATAGAAACATATAGCGAAATTAATTGTGGTCTGAGGCCTGATATAGTTCACACATTACACCGGTTAAATGCTTGATTCTGATGAAAGTATTATAACCAGAGAGGTGAAATTACACAGACTGATTGTGCATACCACAAGGAATATGAAAACTAATTTATTTATTTTCTAAATATTTTATTAAATTAAAAAACATTTTTTTTTAATTTATTAAAAATTAAAATTAAGATTTTCAACTTTTAAATTTCAGTATCCTCCAAAATAGCATAAAATGACCTCTGATGTTACTACAGGTTGTTGCAATATTTTTTAACAGTTTTGAGCTAATAATTTGGTAAAAAAGAGCAAAAGTTGGATTTTGTTAGTCAATATTGTGATTTTAATTTTTTTTACATATTGAATTTTAATGAGTTCTCAATTATTGCAATTGGACAGAAGATCTAAATATAATGAATATATCACTACTAAATGTAATTAAACACTTTAAATAAATAGTATACAGTTTTTAACAAGATTAAGTACTCTAATAATACATTTCACCTACATTTATGTAAATTACACACTTCAGTCATTTTTCAAAAATGGTCTTTTATCCTTAGAAAATCTAATAGGCTAATATTCTATGCTGTCTGAATGTATTTATTGTGTTCAGTAATCAGATGCTGGTATACTTGTCAAGTTTATTGCAGAAAATGTGCCAAAAAGGTTAACATTTGGCTTGTAATACATATGGCAGAATAATCCATAATCCATATTCAGTGGTCATTACTACAAACATTCTTCCAATCAAGAAATACTACACTGAGGTATCCCAGACACTGGCACATGACTACACTTGTTAACAGTTATCACTGGAAACTGAAAAATATGGTGCAAGTACCTCTTGGTAGGATTTATATCAGCATTTTGTAACAAAATCTTCATTTTCAAAGTTGTCAACAAAAAAAAAATATTATGGTGTATACCTAAGTAATATCTGTAGGGCATATTCATATTAATATGCATTTATATGGACTGTTTTGCCTTTTACAAAGTGGCTACATGTCTAATACAGTAAATGATGTAGATTAAGTAAATACAGCAGGTCAAAATTGAATATGAGGCCTATCATGTCTAATTTTCCCTGAAATTAGTGTGTAAACATTTGTTGCAAATGGCCCCAATTTTGTGACTTTCACCATCCCTCTGACACATTTCTAATAATGTATCATGAATTCAGTCACCATATCTTTACTAAGCCTCCACTTATCATATCTAAAATGCAAAATTTTACAGTTTTAGATTTTTTTGTTTTCAAAAATTTAAATTTAAGTTTAATATTTAATTAAAAATGAAGTAAAATCTAATGATTCATTTTTTTTCCTTTAAATATTTCAAAATCTTTCCAAGACAACACTGTGCAGATAGAACATATGTAGAAGAAAAAATAGCTGCTCATTGTATGAAGAAATTCCAAAATTTGATAAAGTTATTACATTTTGAAGTTGGTGTCCCTCAAGTTTCCATTGCTAAAATTGGCCATGGCAAGGCACTGTGGTAGGTGTTTTAACACAGCCTCTGTATACTCTCAGTTTAAAGGTGACATACCGATACTTACCGAGCATTGCTTTAATATGTATATCATTGGAATGCATTAGTGTGGGCCAGTTTTTAGGGGAAAAAATGGACTGATAGGCCTCAGATTACAGTTATCTTCCCATTTGGTTGTCCAAAATCCGGAAGTTTCACCGCGCAAGTAGTCTGCTGTTTGACTGTGATTATTTCATGGCAGACAGCTATGAAGTGGCAACTGTTTGACTGAAGTGACAGGGGATAGCATGTAGTTTGTAAACATGTGTAACTTGCTGACATTGAAGACTTGTTTGTGGTAATTCCGGCCCATGCAAAAGTAGTGCTTTTTGTGTAAAATGGGTGTACTCCGGCCTGGTTTAGAGGGTGTGTCTGTTTAAAGCAATATGCTGGGAGAAAGAGCTGGACAACAGGGGTTGTCCTTTTCAGGGTATGTGTCCCCCATGCAGGCAAAGGTACATACAAAACTTCACGGGCCTGCTGATATTAATAAAAATGTTATAGCCACTAAGGCTATATAGAAACATATAGCGAAATTAATTGTGGTCTGAGGCCTGATATAGTTCACACATTACACCGGTTAAATGCTTGATTCTGATGAAAGTATTATAACCAGAGAGGTGAAATTACACAGACTGATTGTGCATACCACAAGGAATATGAAAACTAATTTATTTATTTTCTAAATATTTTATTAAATTAAAAAACATTTTTTTTTAATTTATATTAAAAATTAAAATTAAGATTTTCAACTTTTAAATTTCAGTATCCTCCAAAATAGCATAAAATGACCTCTGATGTTACTACAGGTTGTTGCAATATTTTTTAACAGTTTTGAGCTAATAATTTGGTAAAAAAGAGCAAAAGTTGGATTTTGTTAGTCAATATTGTGATTTTAATTTTTTTTACATATTGAATTTTAATGAGTTCTCAATTATTGCAATTGGACAGAAGATCTAAATATAATGAATATATCACTACTAAATGTAATTAAACACTTTAAATAAATAGTATACAGTTTTTAACAAGATTAAGTACTCTAATAATACATTTCACCTACATTTATGTAAATTACACACTTCAGTCATTTTTCAAAAATGGTCTTTTATCCTTAGAAAATCTAATAGGCTAATATTCTATGCTGTCTGAATGTATTTATTGTGTTCAGTAATCAGATGCTGGTATACTTGTCAAGTTTATTGCAGAAAATGTGCCAAAAAGGTTAACATTTGGCTTGTAATACATATGGCAGAATAATCCATAATCCATATTCAGTGGTCATTACTACAAACATTCTTCCAATCAAGAAATACTACACTGAGGTATCCCAGACACTGGCACATGACTACACTTGTTAACAGTTATCACTGGAAACTGAAAAATATGGTGCAAGTACCTCTTGGTAGGATTTATATCAGCATTTTGTAACAAAATCTTCATTTTCAAAGTTGTCAACAAAAAAAAAATATTATGGTGTATACCTAAGTAATATCTGTAGGGCATATTCATATTAATATGCATTTATATGGACTGTTTTGCCTTTTACAAAGTGGCTACATGTCTAATACAGTAAATGATGTAGATTAAGTAAATACAGCAGGTCAAAATTGAATATGAGGCCTATCATGTCTAATTTTCCCTGAAATTAGTGTGTAAACATTTGTTGCAAATGGCCCCAATTTTGTGACTTTCACCATCCCTCTGACACATTTCTAATAATGTATCATGAATTCAGTCACCATATCTTTACTAAGCCTCCACTTATCATATCTAAAATGCAAAATTTTACAGTTTTAGATTTTTTTGTTTTTCAAAAATTTAAATTTAAGTTTAATATTTAATTAAAAATGAAGTAAAATCTAATGATTCATTTTTTTTCCTTTAAATATTTCAAAATCTTTCCAAGACAACACTGTGCAGATAGAACATATGTAGAAGAAAAAATAGCTGCTCATTGTATGAAGAAATTCCAAAATTTGATAAAGTTATTACATTTTGAAGTTGGTGTCCCTCAAGTTTCCATTGCTAAAATTGGCCATGGCAAGGCACTGTGGTAGGTGTTTTAACACAGCCTCTGTATACTCTCAGTTTAAAGGTGACATACCGATACTTACCGAGCATTGCTTTAATATGTATATCATTGGAATGCATTAGTGTGGGCCAGTTTTTAGGGGAAAAAATGGACTGATAGGCCTCAGATTACAGTTATCTTCCCATTTGGTTGTCCAAAATCCGGAAGTTTCACCGCGCAAGTAGTCTGCTGTTTGACTGTGATTATTTCATGGCAGACAGCTATGAAGTGGCAACTGTTTGACTGAAGTGACAGGGGATAGCATGTAGTTTGTAAACATGTGTAACTTGCTGACATTGAAGACTTGTTTGTGGTAATTCCGGCCCATGCAAAAGTAGTGCTTTTTGTGTAAAATGGGTGTACTCCGGCCTGGTTTAGAGGGTGTGTCTGTTTAAAGCAATATGCTGGGAGAAAGAGCTGGACAACAGGGGTTGTCCTTTTCAGGGTATGTGTCCCCCATGCAGGCAAAGGTACATACAAAACTTCACGGGCCTGCTGATATTAATAAAAATGTTATAGCCACTAAGGCTATATAGAAACATATAGCGAAATTAATTGTGGTCTGAGGCCTGATATAGTTCACACATTACACCGGTTAAATGCTTGATTCTGATGAAAGTATTATAACCAGAGAGGTGAAATTACACAGACTGATTGTGCATACCACAAGGAATATGAAAACTAATTTATTTATTTTCTAAATATTTTATTAAATTAAAAAACATTTTTTTTTAATTTATTAAAAATTAAAATTAAGATTTTCAACTTTTAAATTTCAGTATCCTCCAAAATAGCATAAAATGACCTCTGATGTTACTACAGGTTGTTGCAATATTTTTTAACAGTTTTGAGCTAATAATTTGGTAAAAAAGAGCAAAAGTTGGATTTTGTTAGTCAATATTGTGATTTTAATTTTTTTTACATATTGAATTTTAATGAGTTCTCAATTATTGCAATTGGACAGAAGATCTAAATATAATGAATATATCACTACTAAATGTAATTAAACACTTTAAATAAATAGTATACAGTTTTTAACAAGATTAAGTACTCTAATAATACATTTCACCTACATTTATGTAAATTACACACTTCAGTCATTTTTCAAAAATGGTCTTTTATCCTTAGAAAATCTAATAGGCTAATATTCTATGCTGTCTGAATGTATTTATTGTGTTCAGTAATCAGATGCTGGTATACTTGTCAAGTTTATTGCAGAAAATGTGCCAAAAAGGTTAACATTTGGCTTGTAATACATATGGCAGAATAATCCATAATCCATATTCAGTGGTCATTACTACAAACATTCTTCCAATCAAGAAATACTACACTGAGGTATCCCAGACACTGGCACATGACTACACTTGTTAACAGTTATCACTGGAAACTGAAAAATATGGTGCAAGTACCTCTTGGTAGGATTTATATCAGCATTTTGTAACAAAATCTTCATTTTCAAAGTTGTCAACAAAAAAAAAATATTATGGTGTATACCTAAGTAATATCTGTAGGGCATATTCATATTAATATGCATTTATATGGACTGTTTTGCCTTTTACAAAGTGGCTACATGTCTAATACAGTAAATGATGTAGATTAAGTAAATACAGCAGGTCAAAATTGAATATGAGGCCTATCATGTCTAATTTTCCCTGAAATTAGTGTGTAAACATTTGTTGCAAATGGCCCCAATTTTGTGACTTTCACCATCCCTCTGACACATTTCTAATAATGTATCATGAATTCAGTCACCATATCTTTACTAAGCCTCCACTTATCATATCTAAAATGCAAAATTTTACAGTTTTAGATTTTTTTGTTTTTCAAAAATTTAAATTTAAGTTTAATATTTAATTAAAAATGAAGTAAAATCTAATGATTCATTTTTTTTCCTTTAAATATTTCAAAATCTTTCCAAGACAACACTGTGCAGATAGAACATATGTAGAAGAAAAAATAGCTGCTCATTGTATGAAGAAATTCCAAAATTTGATAAAGTTATTACATTTTGAAGTTGGTGTCCCTCAAGTTTCCATTGCTAAAATTGGCCATGGCAAGGCACTGTGGTAGGTGTTTTAACACAGCCTCTGTATACTCTCAGTTTAAAGGTGACATACCGATACTTACCGAGCATTGCTTTAATATGTATATCATTGGAATGCATTAGTGTGGGCCAGTTTTTAGGGGAAAAAATGGACTGATAGGCCTCAGATTACAGTTATCTTCCCATTTGGTTGTCCAAAATCCGGAAGTTTCACCGCGCAAGTAGTCTGCTGTTTGACTGTGATTATTTCATGGCAGACAGCTATGAAGTGGCAACTGTTTGACTGAAGTGACAGGGGATAGCATGTAGTTTGTAAACATGTGTAACTTGCTGACATTGAAGACTTGTTTGTGGTAATTCCGGCCCATGCAAAAGTAGTGCTTTTTGTGTAAAATGGGTGTACTCCGGCCTGGTTTAGAGGGTGTGTCTGTTTAAAGCAATATGCTGGGAGAAAGAGCTGGACAACAGGGGTTGTCCTTTTCAGGGTATGTGTCCCCCATGCAGGCAAAGGTACATACAAAACTTCACGGGCCTGCTGATATTAATAAAAATGTTATAGCCACTAAGGCTATATAGAAACATATAGCGAAATTAATTGTGGTCTGAGGCCTGATATAGTTCACACATTTAACCGGTTAAATGCTTGATTCTGATGAAAGTATTATAACCAGAGAGGTGAAATTACACAGACTGATTGTGCATACCACAAGGAATATGAAAACTAATTTATTTATTTTCTAAATATTTTATTAAATTAAAAAACATTTTTTTTTAATTTATTAAAAATTAAAATTAAGATTTTCAACTTTTAAATTTCAGTATCCTCCAAAATAGCATAAAATGACCTCTGATGTTACTACAGGTTGTTGCAATATTTTTTAACAGTTTTGAGCTAATAATTTGGTAAAAAAGAGCAAAAGTTGGATTTTGTTAGTCAATATTGTGATTTTAATTTTTTTTACATATTGAATTTTAATGAGTTCTCAATTATTGCAATTGGACAGAAGATCTAAATATAATGAATATATCACTACTAAATGTAATTAAACACTTTAAATAAATAGTATACAGTTTTTAACAAGATTAAGTACTCTAATAATACATTTCACCTACATTTATGTAAATTACACACTTCAGTCATTTTTCAAAAATGGTCTTTTATCCTTAGAAAATCTAATAGGCTAATATTCTATGCTGTCTGAATGTATTTATTGTGTTCAGTAATCAGATGCTGGTATACTTGTCAAGTTTATTGCAGAAAATGTGCCAAAAAGGTTAACATTTGGCTTGTAATACATATGGCAGAATAATCCATAATCCATATTCAGTGGTCATTACTACAAACATTCTTCCAATCAAGAAATACTACACTGAGGTATCCCAGACACTGGCACATGACTACACTTGTTAACAGTTATCACTGGAAACTGAAAAATATGGTGCAAGTACCTCTTGGTAGGATTTATATCAGCATTTTGTAACAAAATCTTCATTTTCAAAGTTGTCAACAAAAAAAAAATATTATGGTGTATACCTAAGTAATATCTGTAGGGCATATTCATATTAATATGCATTTATATGGACTGTTTTGCCTTTTACAAAGTGGCTACATGTCTAATACAGTAAATGATGTAGATTAAGTAAATACAGCAGGTCAAAATTGAATATGAGGCCTATCATGTCTAATTTTCCCTGAAATTAGTGTGTAAACATTTGTTGCAAATGGCCCCAATTTTGTGACTTTCACCATCCCTCTGACACATTTCTAATAATGTATCATGAATTCAGTCACCATATCTTTACTAAGCCTCCACTTATCATATCTAAAATGCAAAATTTTACAGTTTTAGATTTTTTTGTTTTTCAAAAATTTAAATTTAAGTTTAATATTTAATTAAAAATGAAGTAAAATCTAATGATTCATTTTTTTTCCTTTAAATATTTCAAAATCTTTCCAAGACAACACTGTGCAGATAGAACATATGTAGAAGAAAAAATAGCTGCTCATTGTATGAAGAAATTCCAAAATTTGATAAAGTTATTACATTTTGAAGTTGGTGTCCCTCAAGTTTCCATTGCTAAAATTGGCCATGGCAAGGCACTGTGGTAGGTGTTTTAACACAGCCTCTGTATACTCTCAGTTTAAAGGTGACATACCGATACTTACCGAGCATTGCTTTAATATGTATATCATTGGAATGCATTAGTGTGGGCCAGTTTTTAGGGGAAAAAATGGACTGATAGGCCTCAGATTACAGTTATCTTCCCATTTGGTTGTCCAAAATCCGGAAGTTTCACCGCGCAAGTAGTCTGCTGTTTGACTGTGATTATTTCATGGCAGACAGCTATGAAGTGGCAACTGTTTGACTGAAGTGACAGGGGATAGCATGTAGTTTGTAAACATGTGTAACTTGCTGACATTGAAGACTTGTTTGTGGTAATTCCGGCCCATGCAAAAGTAGTGCTTTTTGTGTAAAATGGGTGTACTCCGGCCTGGTTTAGAGGGTGTGTCTGTTTAAAGCAATATGCTGGGAGAAAGAGCTGGACAACAGGGGTTGTCCTTTTCAGGGTATGTGTCCCCCATGCAGGCAAAGGTACATACAAAACTTCACGGGCCTGCTGATATTAATAAAAATGTTATAGCCACTAAGGCTATATAGAAACATATAGCGAAATTAATTGTGGTCTGAGGCCTGATATAGTTCACACATTACACCGGTTAAATGCTTGATTCTGATGAAAGTATTATAACCAGAGAGGTGAAATTACACAGACTGATTGTGCATACCACAAGGAATATGAAAACTAATTTATTTATTTTCTAAATATTTTATTAAATTAAAAAACATTTTTTTTTAATTTATTAAAAATTAAAATTAAGATTTTCAACTTTTAAATTTCAGTATCCTCCAAAATAGCATAAAATGACCTCTGATGTTACTACAGGTTGTTGCAATATTTTTTAACAGTTTTGAGCTAATAATTTGGTAAAAAAGAGCAAAAGTTGGATTTTGTTAGTCAATATTGTGATTTTAATTTTTTTTACATATTGAATTTTAATGAGTTCTCAATTATTGCAATTGGACAGAAGATCTAAATATAATGAATATATCACTACTAAATGTAATTAAACACTTTAAATAAATAGTATACAGTTTTTAACAAGATTAAGTACTCTAATAATACATTTCACCTACATTTATGTAAATTACACACTTCAGTCATTTTTCAAAAATGGTCTTTTATCCTTAGAAAATCTAATAGGCTAATATTCTATGCTGTCTGAATGTATTTATTGTGTTCAGTAATCAGATGCTGGTATACTTGTCAAGTTTATTGCAGAAAATGTGCCAAAAAGGTTAACATTTGGCTTGTAATACATATGGCAGAATAATCCATAATCCATATTCAGTGGTCATTACTACAAACATTCTTCCAATCAAGAAATACTACACTGAGGTATCCCAGACACTGGCACATGACTACACTTGTTAACAGTTATCACTGGAAACTGAAAAATATGGTGCAAGTACCTCTTGGTAGGATTTATATCAGCATTTTGTAACAAAATCTTCATTTTCAAAGTTGTCAACAAAAAAAAAATATTATGGTGTATACCTAAGTAATATCTGTAGGGCATATTCATATTAATATGCATTTATATGGACTGTTTTGCCTTTTACAAAGTGGCTACATGTCTAATACAGTAAATGATGTAGATTAAGTAAATACAGCAGGTCAAAATTGAATATGAGGCCTATCATGTCTAATTTTCCCTGAAATTAGTGTGTAAACATTTGTTGCAAATGGCCCCAATTTTGTGACTTTCACCATCCCTCTGACACATTTCTAATAATGTATCATGAATTCAGTCACCATATCTTTACTAAGCCTCCACTTATCATATCTAAAATGCAAAATTTTACAGTTTTAGATTTTTTTGTTTTTCAAAAATTTAAATTTAAGTTTAATATTTAATTAAAAATGAAGTAAAATCTAATGATTCATTTTTTTTCCTTTAAATATTTCAAAATCTTTCCAAGACTGGTAGGTGTTTTAACACAGCCTCTGTATACTCTCAGTTTAAAGGTGACATACCGATACTTACCGAGCATTGCTTTAATATGTATATCATTGGAATGCATTAGTGTGGGCCAGTTTTTAGGGGAAAAAATGGACTGATAGGCCTCAGATTACAGTTATCTTCCCATTTGGTTGTCCAAAATCCGGAAGTTTCACCGCGCAAGTAGTCTGCTGTTTGACTGTGATTATTTCATGGCAGACAGCTATGAAGTGGCAACTGTTTGACTGAAGTGACAGGGGATAGCATGTAGTTTGTAAACATGTGTAACTTGCTGACATTGAAGACTT
>NW_024535859.1:0-10719 GCF_016097555.1 Gigantopelta aegis
GTTTTCAGGGTTTTTATTATCTTCATTGTCCCTTGTTGAACATACATTAATTAACTTTTTCAACCATTAATACTTTTTTTCTTTCATTCATTGTTGTTGGTTAAACTAAACCTACCTAACCCATGTAACCTCCCCAGGGGGACCATTTTTGGTTGACAAAGAGCCACAAAGTTCCATTCAATTGCGCCAAAGGTCTGAGCTGTGCCGTAACATTCCAGCTTTCACTGAAGCTACATACTTTGCGTTCCTAAAAGCTTCTCAAGCCGTACCCTACCCACATACAAACTATCTCAATGCGAACCACATTAGCCCTTCGCTAAGGGCCGGCAATAAGCCATAGCCCTCTCCAAAGGGCTGTCAATAACTGGGGGTGGTTTTTCTGTCCGGCCATTTGGTGACATTGGTAATTAAGAACTCCAAAATTCAAGGACCGTCCTTTTTTGCCTATTACTATCTACTTTGGATAAATCCTTTAAAAAAAGATACCTGAAATTGGCCTTTATTGGGGTTGGCTCCAGATGAAACGTCAGGTGATTGGGATTTTGGCAAATGCCATATACCTTTACCCATATAGGCATGTACTTGCTGTTATCCAGTTCCTATCGTGGCGATGTTAGTGAATAGAAAGTATGGACTCTTATAATTAAATTTTCTTTCTGGATGGGCAGAAATACTCGTCAGAGGCACCAAGCATAACCGCGTTATTTTTGCTCGGTTAATACATACTTTTGTGATTTGCAGTTATTTGTTATGATCTATATAGGTGATTCATCTCAGCGCTGAGTGAAAAGCCTTATTCCCTGGATATGCGGAAACAGAAAACATTCTTGGTGGTCCTCCACGCACAGCGGATTAAGGTGAACTCTCCACACATTGCATCAACTCTATGGCCATTGAAATCTTGTGTCTGTCTAAGACTCCAGGACCATGACGCAAAGGAAGCTTACTTATACTTTCCAACAAAATTCAAAGATGTTCTGTAACCGTGGCAAATATGGTCGTGGAAAATGTTGAACAGAGAGCCTTATCCTTCCTTGATTACCAGCCTTTATTTGGAAACCATATGGTTTGATGACACCTTCACCACAGCCTTACCAGTCAGGGTTTTGAGTCGTTTTCACAAACATCGTACTACACTAGAACCGTCCATACAGTTCACTTTGAGACTAGAAAAACCGCCCCGCCTCCCACGTCATTAGAAATGATGAGGAACCCTATGCTCATCTGTCTATCGAAGAAAACTCAACCTGATCAATACCTGGCCGTATTCTTCCCACCACTCCTCCTCCCATAACAACAACAGAATATATCCACCAATGCTCTAGCAGAACCTGTTGCTAATAAGGGCCCAAGATCAACTGAATAAACCCCCGCCTCCTAGCCCGCCACCCATACCTTATGCCATGATAGGGCATCCTGGAATCTTGGGCATATTCCCTTCCATAAGGGTACACGTGTCAATATAGAGCAGTTCCCATACCTCAAGCTTACTCCTCACCTCCAGAACGAGCCGCACCGCAGCCGCACCCCACCCACGCAGCGTGGCATCCATTCCTGGGTACGTCGATATGTACTACATACATCCTGGGATAACTACCAACAACGAAAAAGACGCTAACCTTTTGAACGCTAGTTTTATAGTTAAATAGGACTGTTTTTTCATTCTTATGCTTTATTATGTAGTACAACTGATGAATGACAGTTCCTAAACTGTTCACCTGTTGGCAAAAAAAATTGTTTTCTTGGTGACAGATCAAAAAAGAACATTACTATAAAATGTCCAAGAACTGCAATAGGCCACAATTAAAAACATCAATTTCATTGGGAAGAAAAATTCCTAATATATGACATCCACTTTCATCATCATCCATCATCTGCTTCCCCCGCACCTTCACACCTGCTTCCCCTCACCTTTACCATCCCCGCCTTCATCCAATGAAAGAAATTAGTGAAGTCCTTTTCCTCGTTACCTCAGATCTCTCAGTCAAACCATCAATCCTTTTCATAACTTGGTAGAGCCATACAGCTCTAGTTTAGTTCCAAAGTTGTGATGAAGACCTTGCCTATGTGCTTGTCAACTTTATTTAAGCCTGAGTATCTGCTTTGAAAGCTATGGAGAACTGTGTACAACGGAGTACACAGTGTAACAATTGGTCATTACTTCTGAGCAAGTTCAAGCGTCGAAACAACAATAAGATCTCAAATTAGCTGTTTCATTGTTGGTTCGGAGTGAGACAGTGGGAAGGATCCCTCCTCAAAATTTAAGAATGTATCTCACACAAATGAAGCTTCACCTACTAATAGCCTAATACTGACATATTTCTCCTGAACTTTCCATGATTTTCAAGTACTGGCAACAACATGGGGCTGTGAGGCATGCAGAAAGTTTGCTAGAATAAATATTACCAAATCCTCGTGACCAAATTCAATTCACAGTAAGTAAATTTTAACATTGAGTTATATTTTGATGTTGTGCCCACTAGATCTAAGATTGTTGGTTATATCAATTGATTTCGCCCATCCTTTTTATTGCGGCTGTCTCCAATTGTCCCGGTATTTATGTGAATTTTGTGAGAAAGAGTAATGTTAAATCACAAGTATGTTCAATTGAATTAAAAAAGTGGTATGAGTTTATTTTGCAGTGTCCTTACTGGCATAAGACTGATTTCTGTTTTCTGATGGCAGCTACCTCAGAACCTTTGTCTCTTTTGAAAATGATGATGGTTTCATAGAGCTGAAACGTGGCCCCAGGCGTATTCTTATCATGTATGTTTTTAAATGGGATATTTGATATTTGGATATAATGAAATTTTTATGTTAGGTTTCAATGTCAAAATGTTCTGCTACATACAACCTAGTTGCAACATTAAAAAATTTAAAAATTCCCAATGAGGAGTTCTGGCATCAGAAATGTCCCTCGAGTGGCAGCACTTTTTTACTAACTTCAATCTTGCCAGAACTGATAGAAAGTGTTTTTCTCGGGAAGGTGTGAAGTTGGCACAACGGATGCGATCCACAAACTCAGTGCATGTGATTTTAAAACCTTCATACCCACATCCTTCTTTTTTTTGAATGGGCCTGAGAAGAGATGCTAGGATAGGTGGTGACGAATCCCAATTGTGTCTACAAGTTGGTTTCAGTTTTGGATTGTCTTGGGCTAACGTCTGAACCAAATCAAAGCAGTGGTTTTTGGTCCTAATGGTAGAAGGTTGCCAAAGTTCAGCAGAAAGAAGAACAGTGCCCCCCCCCCCACCCCCCCCCCCTCTACTAACTAACTTGCTGATTAATATATATTATATTATTAATAATGAATGGTTACATATGGTTTCATCAAAGGTACTAGCTGATTCGCAAATATTTTAATAGCGGGGAGCCTGCAAACATAAACGATTTTATCTGAATGGGTTTGGTGGTTTCATTACCATTAGATATAACCAAAATCATTGGTTGAGTTTTGCACTTAGTATAGAGTATTTTTTTCCGTATGTTGCCAACCCTTACAAGTCCATGGGTATTCTAACGTTAGCGGACATTCCTGGTCTTTTTCAACCTCCTATAGGATTCAGTTGTGCTTTAAGCTTGTGTAAAACAGAAGTTAAATTCGTGAAATTTCCTGCCTACAGTCAAAAAAATCCAGCCACGGTCTGCCAAGACTGTGTCACCAGGACTAGATGTTCAAGCAAGTAAGAATGTTCGTTGTAGAATTTGTCACTAGTTCTCCCCCCCACCCCTCTGAAATGAAAGATCACAGTTTCCTTCCAGGAGTGACACCTATTAAATACTTGACAGTGTTGTGATTTGTATGAAGAATATGTTTGTGCTCTAGCAAGCAATTGGTTTGACAATCTAGGAATATTTCAAAACAGTCGATTATGACCACACACCTAGGAAAAAATGCTTCTGAAATACCATTGGCATTGTCTTCATTGACATGGCGCCCTCTCTGGCCTATTTAATCAAACACGTTTCTCTTGACAACAACATGCTGATCACACGAGTGAATATGCCGCTGACTGTGGAGTTGTGGACCGTAAATCTTACCCTAGAAGTCCTGACTGGGTAGATTAAACGAAAGCCTGATAATGTCATCACAAGTTGTTGAAATGGAGACAATGACATATTGCTGTGACTGGTCAGTATCTCTTTACATATACAACACGTTTCATTAACAAACCCTCCCATGTACTAAGACATATAATACAGTACCTTCTTATCATCATACTTACAATATTCCTCGTCTATTATTCGGCTTGCTAGTTCGGATCTCAACAGTAAATGAAACTGCCTGCTTTAGATCTTCAATACTTGTTCTTTGGAGTATGATTCCTCGTGTTTGAGTAGCACCCTTGACACTCATTGACTGTACTGGTTTCTTTATTTCTTAAAATCATTCTGGAGACCTCCTCATTCTCAGAACACCACCTCATATCATCACCTAGTCTCATCATAACGACAATGTCTTGTTGACTCCCTCAGGCATAAACGATGTCTCCTTTCAGCTCGTTCGTATCTTTTAATACAAGGGCCCAGTGTTCGTTTCTTGCTTGTTCTGAACAAACCTAATGTTGTGGTATGTTTTTGCAATATCTTTTCTTTTTATCTTAGCAAGCCAAGTTTCTTGTCTTTTTCTGCTAAAGTGATTCATTTCTGCTCCTTGATGAGTAAGAACGCTAGGTAATCGATAAAAACTAATCCATTTGTCCCTTTTGCTCCGATTCCCATCCACACCACGCACGCATACCACCATTTCATAACGCACAAGTTACACCAACATGGCCGACAGGAAACACCCCCACGTTATTGACACGCCCTTTGCAGAGGGTCCTATATACCTATTTATGGGGACACTTTTATACTAGTACAGGATGTCTCCCCCCAGGGACACCTTATACTAAGTAGGGAACAATCTGCACTAGTTCCAGCAGTTGTACAGGCGACATTTTACACTAGTGCAGAATTGAGCTCTGTACCCAGGCTGTTTCGCAGAAAGAAAAGAAAGCCTGGTAACTACTGTTTGCGCATGCGCGGAATTATTGTAATTTATGCAATATAGTGACATCATAATTACAACATTTTAATTAAAGGACGAGTAAATAGGCTGGGTTTACATTAATGACGTTTCATTCACTACACGAGTTTTAAGCATGGCAGTTGAGTTTGTCGGTGTGTGCAGAGATTTATAAAACCAAAAGAGCATCAAACTGTCAGTGCTGTTTGGGATACAAAATCACCCTAAGACATCTTTTTCCCGGATATATAGCTTCAATGACAAGAGTTGCTCTTTTTTAGAGCTTATCAGTGGAGCAGCAGAAAGTTTTTATCAGTACTCCAAGGTACCCATTCACACATTGCGGTAAAGGAATTTTGACGTCAGTTGACGAGATTCCTAAAGTATACTATTTTCCAAGAAATCTGTGGAAATTTAACGCATGCGAAGTTGGGAAAGAAACATCGGTAACGTAGTTACCAGACGTTCTTTTCTATTGCGAATGACTGAGTATGAAGCTATGCAGAATGTCCCCTGGACCCATTTTGCACAAGTGCAATATGTTCCCAGGGGACAATTTTAGGGGGACCAAAATGCATTAATGACACCACGTTCATATTTTATACTGACATTCTTGAATCACTCTGTTACTCATATCAGAAGAGTTCACCAATCTGAGGAAGCTGATATGTGTTGCAAATACCAAACAGAACAGGATATGTAGCCATAGAACTGCTTATAATGGGGATTAGAAAGTTTGTATGCATGATTTATCCTTGAGCCTTGTAAGACAACTCTATAATAATTTATGATTACTCTTTTGGTTTAGTTCTTATGGCTAAAAAAGGATATTTATGTTGTTAAAATAAAGCTATTAATAATCCCAGCATACCATTGTACCAATCAATAGAGTAGAGTCCCATGTGCTCATTACGTCATCAATCCCAGAATAATCGCCACTATTACAATCACAATGGGTGGCTGGGTATGAGACTATCTGAAGCCTAAGAAATTCTCTAGTCACATTTGAGGATTGTGGCAACAATGCAATTTTAGGATAATGGGTAACATTTCCTATTTTAAGTGTCATATGCTGCCAAAACTAAGCGCATACAATATAGTTACTTGTTAACAGCATAAGGAATACAGAATGTAGTACAGTAGTAGCATACAAAGTATCTACCTTTTCTACCAATTGTTTGTAGTCTCTTGCACTTGGTAGATAATATACAGTGCCTACCAATATGATTATGATCAGAATTCTTAAAATATATAAATAGTTACTTACGGGGATTAGCAGAGACTGGTGCAAAAGACCCACATTTTGTTCAAACTTTTCCAATTACGCCGCACGTCGTCAGTGACATGTTGCGCATTCGCGGTTGTAACTGTCTCTAAAATCCGAAAGCACGGGCGTGTATTAAAAATAGCTTTTCGTTCTATTGTATGAAATACGGTATTTATCGATCGCATCACTCACTCGTAAAGTCTCTTACATAGTAAATTATGAGTATAGGGTAGGCAATCCTAAAGCAGACATTGATATTAACTCATAATATTGTTCCGAATAATATTATTCCCATTAAGACATACATAGACCATTGCTTGATAATAACCCAACTGAACTTTTTTTCTTTGCCAACAACATATTTCCCCTTGGAGAGAGCTTGAAAGGCCGAACCACACATGTCAACGATAAGCTTTCTTCAAATGAATTTGACTTAGTTAAACATTTTGGTTAATTTAATTGGCCCACTTCAAATGTTTATCTCATGATAGCTGCTGGTGGAAGACAAAAACCCCCACCAACAATGTTTCAGTACATTATGAAATTTTTGCATTGGGTTTCTCCTTTTGGGTTTTGTCATGTCACTGGTACCACAATGATATCCAAGCACCAATTCAAGTGACAGCTTCCACATCAATTCCAACATCCTGCAGCTAATACCAGTTCCAATGTCCTTAGACTTTCGCTGATTTGTACAATATACCTTACAACTGTTTCAAACATCAATTTTTATTTTGATCATTTTCCAATTTTGTTGTGGTTTGGACAGAAATAATTTATAACTTTGATTTGTCTGCTTTGAAATATAATTATGAATACAATATTCCATCACAATTGCAAATTAAATAACCATTTTAGTAAATTTTGTAAGACCTTGCTTTATCTTCCAATATGCCAAACACAAAATCTTATGAGATCACCCAAAATCACCTAGTAATATACCGCCAAGATAATTCACATGATCTAAACGACACATGCTCTTGTAAGGTCAGGCAAAGGTCTTTCCTAGGATTCTTGCCTGTGATCTTACAAAAAACAACCTTCAAGAATTTTAACAAGGGTAAAGACATATATAAGCTTTTCAACCTCATACTATTAGCATACAAAGTGCCTTTTGCGTTGAATAATCTCTGTATACCTTTCATTTTACCAAAAATATATTACAGATTGAACATCAAGCCCATCAAAGGCCACTTTTTGTTGTCCTTAATGGAAGAGATGTTGAGTACAAAAAAACATATCTCTGAGACTGACTACATGAACATAACAATGTTGGAACGCACTTTCAAGTAAAGGTAAACGTGGTCTGTAGATTAGGGCTCACAACATTGGATTATAACAAATTGACCCTATGTTTCCCACCGAACTTGGTTTGCTTTTAAAGACACTGTTAATTCATGCATAGCCATGCAAGGTTAAGGTTCAAATAGAGCATATAAAGGATTCATAGTTTCTGTTTTTAACGTACTGAAGTTACAAATTTCATTGGTCCAGCATACCAAAGCTTGACTGTGCTCCACAATACTTTAATATATATATATATTTAGACTCCAGAATTACATAACTTGCCAGATGATTTATGGTTTTCTTCCCCAAACCAGGATAAGGTTGTGGTCACAATGTATAGTGAGTTATTAATTATTAGTGATAAGTAGTATCATGAAAGTTACTTGTTAAGAAAATCCTTCAAATCACCAAAATTCAGAGTGAATATTACTAAGCAATCTTGAGGCAATTCCTGACTTTTCATCCTACCCATTTGGAGTGGTTCTGGTAGAAAACAGCGATCTCTATTAAAATATGGTAACTATATAAGATCATTCCATTGTGTATGATCAACACCATCTTTCTAATTTTTGATGATGTTTTAGCTCTTACTCTGTTATAAATATGGGCATGGGACTACTTCTTTTTCTTTGAAAGAGGCAACTACTTCCTGTTGAGCGATGGTTTTTTCCTATAGCTCTCTGATGCCCTCACATCAGCAGAATGTGGACATACACAGGAGACTTTCACAACCTAATGATGGGATCATGAAACATCTGGTATTATTTTCTTGTCTTACCGTTTTCTCAGCTGCTCATTCAATGGAAATCCTAAAATAAGTATCATCATTAATAATCCTTTCCATGGGTAGCTATATATATTAAACTTTAGAATAAAGCTGCCAGGTTCGCTTTTCTAGATATTTGTCTAATTCCAACCACAATACTTCTGAAAATCTATAAATGTCTGTAAATGACCGATCTAATCCTTTACATGAACATGGACAGCATTCCATCTTTGTTGTTAGGTGTTGGGTGATGGAGACAATGGAGCAACTGTGCTTTTGGTCTCCCATGAAAATATATAGGAAAAAAGGAGATTTTGTAACTTGATTGAAGCAAGATTTGAAATTTAAGTATATGTCATTTGGTAATTGTTTAACCTTTCATCCTGTTGTTGTAAATACCAGTATTCTCAAGTCTAAACCTCTACCAGTCAAGTAGTAGCATTTATCATTATTCCGTTTGTGATATTGTCGTCACTAAGTAAAGGTGTGATTGTGTATTTATTTGTGTAAAGATACTATCAATAGCAGCGTACCCTCTCTATTGGGTGTGAGCAATGGGTGGAAAATGATATTGAATATAAATTTTTTAGTGATAGTCTCACTACCATTTAATACCACTCAAAACCATAGAGGTTGAATTGGCTTTTCCATCATCATAGCAAGTCATAATAATTTTAGTTGCTATCATCATTTGGTTTGTTGTGAATTACAAAGTCTACCTTAACTGTTTTTACTGTTTCAGCTGCCCATCGACGAGATGGAGAACGACCATTAGAGACCATGTGTTTCTTCTAATACAGTCCCCACATACCTTTTATCTCCTCATTACACAACTTGGCCTATGTTGTGTAACAGTTGACCGCACAGTCTGTTTCTGATCGCAGACATGTGAGACACCAGCAAATTTGCACAGCTTTTGGTTCAACAATCTACTTTGTAGAGCGATTTGGCTGTAATAATGTACAGTATCATACAACCTGTAAAACTTAGCCCCTGTCCACACTTGATTACCTTATTTATGACATATTGTCTGTTTGAGTGGTGATTCTGATTCCTGTTTGCTTTCATTGCCCAATTTAGAAGATAGATCTTCAAGTTGTACACAGTGTGCCTATCTCTGACGTCTGGAATCAGTCTCGACCAGTTCTGTAAGAAATACATAGCAGGCAACTTTCATATATGTCTTTACTCTTGAATTAATTTATGCACTGTTTCTAGATAAAGGTTCGTCACTGCACTCACTTGGGTGAATAACTAGCGTGTTTTCATTACAAATTTTGATCAACAGAAATTATAGTATCGTTATGAATGAGAATAGTTGTCCCCAGAAGCTTGCTCTAAGGCAATTTGCAAGTGTGAGGAGTGCGATCAGGTCATCATCATTTTAATATAAAACTTGTTTAAACTACTTTTTTGCTCAACTCAGAACAATATTTGCTTCTTGGTAAATAACTTCCGACCGTTCCAGATTAGTTTTTAAGGAAGGGATGGGACAGTTCGCACCCACTAAATGACTATCCACTACTTTAGGGAATGTACATATATTTCTATCATTATGACATCACTTATATCGTATTACAATACTTGTTTGGTTGGTGTAATAGGCTCTTTGTCTTTGGATAACATTTAGTGCTCTGTAGCCAGGATATTGTACAATGGCGGCAGCTAGATCACATTCACTACTAAAACAAACATGAATTTTTGGGCTTAAGAATAGCAGATTAGGTAGTTAGGTAGGTGTGCTCTTATTCACCCAGTACACATGATGTTATATTAGAGCTAGACAGCTATGTCATAACTTGTACTGACAAGCCCCCAACACAGTTTTAGCTCACTTCACTCAATAACAACTCTGTAATTATTTTATAGGGGCACAGACATGGAATCAAAAGGTTTAAACCATTGCTGTATACAGAATAGTTTTTTAATTATGCATAAGAGGGTGTGACTTGGAGCATCATTATTACTTGAGCAAGACGATGTACTCGCGTAAATCTTTACAACATATCTAGTACTTCTGCTTCCACGTTCTAACTGTGTGTTTGAATTTTGGGGGTCGCTGCTTGGTTTTCACTTTAGTTTGTGTACTGGTTTTTGGCAATCTTCTAAAATGATAGATGGCACACGTATCACATTTATTACCATGCAATATCAGCTTGAAAAAGTAGAAGCAAGATGCAAGATGAGTGCGAGTTATTTCTGTTTCTGTGCTTGTGGACCCCTTAAGGCTATCTCTTTGGTCTTTGGTTATTATAAATTATACCTTACCGTGTTAGTTACAGCTGTCACACAAAGATGAGTTACCAGGACGATGACCATTGAACCAGTGTTCCTTCTAAAAAGTCCACAACATGGTATTCCCTTATTACAAATTGCCTAATTTTGTAACAA
>NW_024535860.1:0-10928 GCF_016097555.1 Gigantopelta aegis
CAAAATTTGCCGAACAACCTCGTACTTGGAGTAACATTAAAATCGTTTTCTACGTGAAACGATTACCCACAAACGTTTCCGATATCCATTGGCTGGATATCGATGGAAGGATAACGAATTTCCCGGACATATGCGATTGGAACAGTTAATAATTGAACAATGGTCGTGGCCTCCCATTGCTTTTGCCCCCTAATTTGCAGATAGGCTATTTTTGCGAGATCTCGCGAAATCTCGCGGTTTGCGTCCTCGAGTAACTCCGCAACGGGCACATGCGCAGTGGAATGAGAAAGAAGTCTATTATAGAATGTCACCCAAGTACGTTTGCTTAAATGTCAATAAACCTAATGCCTCGATTAATTTACATCTAATTTGCGAAGTTATCAAATTCTTAAAGTATGTGATCTAAAAAATATTACATACTTTGATTGCACTGGAAATATAAGATATTATATGATATATAGAGGATAATAAACGAGTTACCAGTTATTATCAAATTTATGTCCCGAGTGAAATAATTTTAAGTTGTCACGAGCTTTGGCGAGTGACAAATGAAAATTATTCCACGAGGGACATAAATTTGATAATAACCAGTACCGAGTTTGTTATTCTATTTATTACTTGAGTTATGTTTTCTCTAAAAGCCTTTATTTTCGACACACATGCACGTACATGAATAGAAACGATATAAACCACTTTACGCGCTGTTCTGGGCATTACTATAATTTTGTAATTTAATCACCTTCATAGATAATTTTCAAAAACAAAAGTTCTCTTTATTCTAATACAAAATCTATAATGAATTGCCTTAAAATGACATTTTGTTATAAACTTAACACCAAAAACAGACAGCCGTAAACGCAAACTCTTTAAACTACATGACGTCATTGTGTGTGTTTGCCAACTCGTGATGACGTCATATTTAGTACAGACAAGGTGATTGGTTTGTAAGCGTCAAATCATCCAATAGTATTGTTCGTTAAACTAATACATGATAATTTCCCAGTGAGAAATTATTATTTTTATTTTCTCCGTTATGAGTGCCTACTATGGTAATACATTAATATATGACCGGTCAGCCATAGCCGTATTACGAAGTCCAGTATTTCTGTTTAATTTTATCATAGGCGTTTATAAAAGCCCCCCCCCCCCCCCCCCCCCCGCTCCACCTTGCCTGATGTCCTTGACATGCCTTTCCTTAAAAAAAAAAAAAAAAAAAAAAATTGCAACCACATTAATATATGACCAGTCAGCCCGACTCCAAACCCTGAGTGAGTGCTCCGCAAGGCTCAGTGGGTAGGTGTAAACCACTTGCACCGACCAGTGATCCATAACTGGTTCAACAAAGGCCATGGTTTGTGCTATCCTGCCTGTGGGAAGCGCAAATAAAAGATCCCTTGCTGCTAATCGGAAAGAGTAGCCCATGTAGTGGCGACAGCGGGTTTCCTCTCAAAATCTGTGTGGTCCTTAACCATATGTCTGACGCCATATAACCGTAAGTAAAATGTGTTGAGTTCGTCGTTAAATAAAAACATTTCTTAAAAACATTTCTTTGTATTACAAAGTCGTATTTTGGTCCAGTAGTTCTGTTTAATTTTATCGTAGGCGTTTACAACAACAAAAAAGGTATTTTCAGTTTGATAAAACGATACCCAGGTACGTCACGGTAAGGTGGCTCTCTATTCTTTACGCACTTGGTTTTAACCTGTAAACGTCACACAATACCAAAGGCGAGGTATTGCCGTCTGACCATTATTCAAGTCTAAGGTATGAGCGCTGACGGTGTGTATAAACTGGATTCAGGAAAACACAGGTATATAAATATATAACCTAGTACTTTTTGAATGTTTTATTGTTCATTTTGGTTTGTTTCCCATTTTTGCACGGCGGGGGGGGGGGGGGGGGGGGGGGGGACTGATTTTTGCCTAAATTAAACAAAAATGCCGGAATCTGGATATGAACATATGAACAAAAATGTCCGAATCTAGATATAAACATCTATTCATATTAGCATTACTGCCAAATATCTATAATATTATAGGGTTGCAAACGAATCATTATGCCAATTTACATGGATTACGACTACTATTGTGAGTAGAATGACGGAAATACATGGTGAATAGGTATCAGGCTTGCTAATTTTTTGCCCGAATATCTCTATCTTGTTTTCCCGAATTTACCCCCCCCCCCCCCCGCCCCCCCCCCCCCCCCCCCCCCCCCCCCCCCCCCCCCCCCCCCCTCCCCCCCCCCCCCCCCCCCCGTCTCGTACGCTTATGTTTGTTTGTTTAATTTTTATTGATCTTCCAAAACAAGACGATCATCGCGATGCCCAAAAGTTTATTTGTTTGTTTAACGACACCACTAGAGTACATTAATGTATTAATCATCAACTACTGGATGTCAAACATTTAGTAATTTCGACATATAACCTTAGAAAGGTAACCCTCTGCATTTTTTCCATTAGTAACAGTGGATCTTTTATATGCACCGTCCCACAGACAGGATAGCACATGCCACCGCTTTTCACATACCAGTCGTAGTGCACTGGCTGGAGCATGAAATAGCCCAGTGAAGTCCACTGACGGGGATCGATCCCAAACCGACCGCGCGTAAAGCGGATGCTTTACAACTGGGTTATAGCCTGCCCTTAATGAGTCACATCCTCATTAAATTCAAAACATAATGACCTCAAAACATTTCACCTGTTAACCTTTAATTAGATTGTACCGGCCTCGGTGGCATAGTGGTTAGGCCATCGGTCTTCAGGCTGGTAGGTGCTGGGTCGCGGATCCCAGTAGAGGCATGGGATTTTTAATCCAGATACCGACTCCAAACCCTGAGTGAGTGCTCCGCAAGGCTCAATGGGTAGGTGTAAACCACTTGCACCGACCAGTGATCCATAACTGGTTCAACAAAGGCCATGGTTTGTGCTATACTGCCTGTGGGAAGCGCAAATAAAAGATCCCTTGCTGCTAATCGGAAAGAGTAGCCCATGTAGTGGCGACAGCGGGTTTCCACTCAAAATCTGTGTGGTCCTTAACCATATGTCTGACGCCATATAACCGTAAATAAAATGTGTTGAGTGCGTCGTTAAATAAAACATTTTTTTTTTTTTTTTAATTAGATTGCATTAACATGAATGCAATTCCAAATTTTCTTCAGCAGCAGTTAATAACATTAATGCTTTTTAAAATATTTTCTGGCAGCTCTCAGAACAGACCAAAAAAATCTGTTGCGTCCAAGTTAGCTAGAACTAAAGCTCTGCAATGTGACATTGAAAACAAAGAAAAGAAGGAAGGAAGGAAGGAAGAAAGGAAATGTTTTATTTAACGACACACTCCAACACATTTTATTTACGGTTATATGGCGTCGGACATATGGTTAAGGACCACACAGACATTGAAGGAGCAAACCCACTGTCGCCACTTCGTGGGCTACTCTTTTCAATTAGCAGCAAGGGATCTTTTATATGTACCATCCCATAGACAGGATAGGACATACCACGGCCTTTGATGTACCAGTCGTAGTGCACTGGTTGGAGCGAGAAATAGCCCAATGGGCCCACTGACGGGGATCGATCCCAAACCGACAGCGGATCCAGCGAGCGCTTTACCACTGGGCTACGTCTCACGCGCTCTTTTGCGCTCTTTCTCTCTCTCTCTCTCTCTCTCTCTCTCTCTCTCTCTCTCTCTCTTTCACACTATCTATATGTATATCGTTCCTCTCTATATCTCTCTCTCTCTCCGTCTCTCTCTGTATCTTTCTTTCTCTATATAGATGGGTTGTAGGCAAAGTGGGTTGTAGGTAGAAAGGGAGGTAACCTCCATTTTCACGGGTTCAAACTAACGACTGCGACATTAACGTTACCTCTCCCACGTTGTGTTGCAGCATGGCGACGTCATCCACTAAACTGGTGGTGATCCTCTCCATCGTCATGTTCCTCTGTGGCATCGCCATGCTCATCGTCGGCATCGTCCTCGGTGTCAGGGCAACACAGACCGCCAACAACGCCCCCTGCGTTTCGCCCGACCAAGTGGTGGCCCCCACCACGCCCCCGGCAGCCCCCACCACCGAAGCTCCTGGACCAACACCATCACCCTCCAAGGAGGGCCGCTACCGATATGCAGGGATTGCTACCGACACTGAGATTTGTTCAAAAGTCGGAATGTAAGTAGAATTTTGTTTCTTTTGTTTAACGACACCACTAGAGAACATTGATTTATTAATCATCTGCTATTGGATGTCAAACATATGGCCATTTTGACACAGTCATAGAGGAAATCCGGTAAAACCAGTTTAAAATGTAAGTGTGAATGCGATCTTTTCACTAAACCGGTTTAGTTAAACTGATATATCTAAAACACTGCCGTATGCGGTTTAGTTAAACTGGTATAACTAAAACAGTTGAAATGTAAATGTGAACACAAACTATTTTAGTTAAAACCAGTATAACGGGGAAATGACAGTGACGTCACAGTGACAATAAACACTAACACCATTAAGAACGGCTTTAACGTTGTTGTTTTGATTACTTGCGCATGTGCGAATAACTACACTTATTATATAACATTTAGTGAAATTTCGTAAAATATCAGTGAAATAAAAGTGTTATCAGTCACTCAGTGACGATAATACATTTTAGAGTGAAAATTTCACTATTTCACTCTAAAATGTGTTACCGTCACTGTAAAAAAGCCGGAATTATTTTGCTGCTGGCATTTTAAAACTAAAGGTAAATTGCCAAAAGTTATATAATAAATAGAAAATTTCATGTTTTTTGTCAAATATGATTTATATCTCACGAGATGAGATATAAATCATATTTGACAAAAGACATGGAATATCGTCTATTTCCCACTTATATCGGTATAGCTGTTACATGTGTGAACGCTCGTCATTTCCAACCAACAGTGGTTTAGCTAAACCGCTATAGTTCAACAGCTTGAGTGTGCACGCAAACTGGTTTAGTTAAACTGGTATAAGGCGGAAATGACAATGACGTCACAGTCAGAATAAGCAGAGGCAGAAGACCACAGTTATTTGTGAATTTTCAGTCGAGATCGATGCATGCCAGTCCCTGACGTCCTAAATGGCCACCTATGGTTTAAAAATAAAGAAACATACAGGAATTTTCAGTCTCAAGTAAATTACATTGATTTATTAATCGTCGGCTATTGGATGTCAAATATTTGGTAATTTTGACATATAGTCTTAGAGAGAAAACCCGCTTAATTTTTTCGATTAGTAGCAAGGGATCTTTTATATGCACAATCCCACAAACAGGATAGCACATACCACAGCCTTTGTTATACAAGTCGTGGTGGAACGAAAAATAGCACAATGGACACATCGACGGGGATCGATCCCAGACCACTAGATTTTTCCATTAATAGCATGGGATCTTTTATATGCACCATCCCACAGAAAGGATAGCACATACCACGGCCTTTGTTATACAAGTCGTGGTGGAACGAAAAATAACACAATGGACCCATCGATGGGGATCGATTCCAGACCGGTAGATTTTTCCAACTAGTAGCAAGGGATCTTTTATATGCACTTTCCCACAGACAGGATAGCACATACCACTGCCTGTTATACCAGTCGTAGTGGAACGAAAAATAGCCCATCGACGGTGATCGATCCTAGAACGAGCGCGCTTCAGGCTAGCGCTTTACTGCTGGGATACGAACCTTTTATATGCACCATTCCGCAGACAGGACAGCACATACCACGGCCTGTGATATACCAGTCGTGGTGCACTGGCTGGAACAAAAAGTACAAATCATCAAATCAAGTGGTAAAGCACTCGCTTGATGCGCGGTCAGTTTGGGATCGACCCACGTCGGTGGGCCCATTGGGCTATTTCTCGTTCCTGTCAGTGCACCACGACTGGTATATCAAAGGCCGTGGTTTGTGCTATCCTGTCTGTGGGATGGTGCATATAAAAGATCCCTTGCTGCTAATCGGAAAGAGTAGCCCATGAAGTGGCGACAGCAGGTTTCCTCTCTCAAATATCTGTGTGGTCCTTAACCATATGTCCGACGCCATATAACCATACATAAAATGTGTTGAGTGCGTCGTAAAATAAATAATTTTCTTCTATTCAATGTTTTTTTTTTTGATTTTTTGACAGCGACATAATGGCACGCAAGGGCGGTTCAGCTGTCGATGCTGCCATAGCAACCAATCTGTGCGTTGGGTCAGTTAACTTCGAGAGTAACGGTCTTGGAGGAGGCCATTTCATGACCATATACAAGAAGTAAGTAACCCGTAGTCCAGTGCTCGCCTTGAGCTTGTGGTGGTTACGTCATTAAGACTGGTAGTATTAGGGTTCGAAACTCAGAATCGGAAACCTTTTTTTTTCTTTTTTCTTTTGTTTTGTTTATTTATTTATTTTTTTCTCTCATTCTTTGGTTTTTTTTCTCTCCGTCTGTCTCTCTGTTTGTCTGTCTGTCTTTGTCTAACTCTCTCTCTCTCTCTCTCTCTCTCTCTCTCTCTCTCTCTCCTCTCTCTCTCTCTCTCTCTCTCTCTCTCTCTCTCTCTCTCTCTCTCTCTCTGTCTCTCTCTCAAAGAAAAAAAACCTTGAGCGAAACTGGGGTCAATGGCTTTAAAACAGAAAGAAGAAAAAAGGTAGATAAAACGGTCAATGACCAAGCATATTGCAATATTCCCGTTTCGTGGGTTGTTCAGTATACATATCTCTTTCAGGACAAATCAAATGTAAGTTAGCGTCAGGCAATATTTTGTCAAGTCATTTAGAAGGTCAACTGACTTTTAAGGATGAAGAACGCCGTAGCTGAATCTGACTGTGTGGACATATTCTACATAGAAATCATTAACTGGAAATTTGTAAGCATCGACAAAAGACTTAATTTTATCACAGCTGTTCTTTGTAATATTATCCATAGAAAATGTCTTGTTTTTCTGAACCTATTCACGCCTGGGTCGTTGCACACGTTCTATTGTACCGGGGTCTGCGTAACAGAGACCGTCGGTTCACATTTAATATCCTATCAAGGTCGATGTAAACAGATTTTTCTTTTTCAAATAGAGAAATATACAGAGCATCGTATTATCATTGACAAATGGGGCAAATGGGCGCCACGTCGCAGGAACTATACTATATGTGGTCATAGCGTTATATGTTTATATATATATATACATGGTGGCAGGACGTAGCCCAGTGGTATAGCGCTCGCTTGATGCACGGTCGGTTTGGGATCGATATCCGTCGTTGGGCCCACAAGGCTATTTCTTTTTCCAGCCAATGCACCACGACTGGTATATCAAAGGCCGAGGTATGTGCTATCCTGTCTATGGGATGGTGCATATCAAATATTCCTTGCTAAAATGTAGCGGGTTTCCTCTCCAAGACTATATGTCAAAATTACCAAATGTCTGACATCCAATAGCCGATGATTAATACAATTTCTTTTCTTGGTTTGTTGATAGGATGCATGTATCAGGTTTGTAATGAAATTTTATTTGGCTTCCTCGAAGAATGACCAGATCCAGTAGCCGATCATTAAAAAAATCAATGTGCTCTAGTGGTGTCGTTAAACAAAACAAACTTTAAGTTTATATACATGGGGTGCCACATGGCGTTTTAGAAGACTTAAAATCTATGTTATTAACAACCTACAATATTTGGATAAAATCGCAATTCCATCTTCTGTTGTACGCTGTTCTGGTTTCAACCTCTAGTATATGCTGCACAACAGCCGTATACTCAATACAAATATATTGGGAATAAATAGTAGTATTTGCATAAATAATCAGTTTCATAATATAAAATTATTGTTTCTACTAATCAAAGATATGGCTCTTTTTACTTCGTGCACCTTGAACGGTTTTTTTTATTTTTTATTTTTTTAAATGTAATTGTTGTTTTTTTTGCTTTTACTTTTTTTTCCCTTCAGTTGTTTGTTGTTGTTTTTGTTGTTTTTTTATTACCGGGACGACTAATGCTACTAAGACTGTCCACTGTTACGACGAAGTTGGTCAACTAGACGGTTGCTTTGTAACTTCCCCAACTCTCGACTTACGATGGGTTGTAAGAGCGCTCGTGACAGCAATACATTGGCCAACTTTCTGCTGGCAGTTGGTAGTCTTAACGTAGCATTAGCCGAACCATATGTTTGTTGTCGCCATCTAAGCATGGCCATTGTAAGGTGTGTTTTAATAGGCTTTTATTCATGGTTTTTTTCCTTGACATTGGGGAAAAAAGGGGAGCGCACCCCCCCCCCCCCTCCAATACCCCGATCCGCGCCTAGGTGTGACGGGCAGCTTGCTCCCCGCTAGGTATAGCCCAGACGTTGTTTTCCTTTTTTTTTTTTTTTATCTGTGTGGTTTTATTGTGTACATGACCATGAGATCGCGTCGTGGTTGAGTTCTTGCGCACAATAAAAAAAACATTCCAAGAAGCGAAAATAACTTACATGACCTTCATATTTCACAGCAAATACTTTAATTCATATACAATAAACCCGCAGCGTAGAATACAGAGAGAGAGAGAGAGAGAGAGAGAGAGAGAGAGAGAGAGAGAGAGAGAGAGAGAGAGAGAGAGAGAGAGAGAGAGAGAGAGAGAGAGAGTTCTTGCGCATAATAAAAAAACATTCCAAGAAGCGAAAACAACTTACATGACCTTCATATTTCACAGCAAATACTTTAATTCATATACAATAAACCCGCAGCGTAGAATACAGAGAGAGAGAGAGAGAGAGAGAGAGAGAGAGAGAGAGAGAGAGAGAGAGAGAGAGAGAGAGAGAGAGAGAGAGAGAGAGAGAGAGAGAGAGAGAGATTTTTTTATTGAGCATACAGTTGTTATACAGCGTACAACGTATAATATAAGGTGGAGTTGAAGTTTGCAGCAAATGACGGTTACAGATAAAATATTCATTTCATTTCAACTTATTTTCGTGCTTATATCCAATTAAGGTTCATGCACGCTGTCCTGGACACACACCTCAGCTATCTGGACTGTCTGTCCAGGAGAGAGGGTTAGTTGTTAGTGGTTAATGAGAAAGAAGAGGATGTAGCTAAGTGGTCTTACACCTACCCACCGAGTCATCAAAACTCGCTCTGGGTGTGAGACGGTACTGGGCTGCGAACCCTGTACCTACCCGCCTTATGTCCGATGGCTTAACCACGACACGACCGAGGCCGATACCGGGCTGCGAACCATGTACCTACCAGCCTCATGTCCGATGGCTTAACCACGACACTACCGAGGCCGGTACCAGGCTGCGAACCCAGTACCTACCCGCCTTATGTCCGATGGCTTAACCATGACACCACCGAGGCCGGTACCGGGCTGCGAACCCAGTACCTACCAGCCTTACATGTATGTCCGATGGCTTAACCACGACACCACCGAGGCCGATACCGGGCTGCGAACCCAGTACCTACCAGCTGTTTCCCGTTCCAACCAGTAAATTCCACCGGATTCGTGTTCAGTGACCAAAATGGCCATAGAAAATGCAAAGGCATCAAAATTCGACCCGGATTTGCCCAAGCCTACTATGTGTCAATATACCATTACATACATATCCGCTATATACCAAACCCAGTAGCCGATCATTAAAAAATCAACGTGCTCTAGTGGTGTCGTTAAACACATTTTTTTCTTGGTTTGTTAATAGAATGCATATATCAGGTTCGTAATACAATTGTATTTGGTTTCCTCTAAGCATGACCAGATCCAGTAGCCGATGATTAAAAACCAACATGCTCTAGTGGTGCTGTTAAAGAAAACTCACATGAACTGTTTTGTGTTGTACAGATCGACGAACGAGTCATTCGCTGTGATGGCGCGAGAACAAGCCCCGGCGGCGGCCACGGAGACAATGTACGTCGGCCTGACGGACTACAACAACAACGTCGAAGGTAAGACACGTACAATGACGGGGATTGCAGGGTGTATACCACAGGGCTTCTAGATTATGGTAGCCCCACTCCCATGGCTAGTGATATTCAATGTTGGGCTAGTAAATAACTACTACTGACATGCCCGACAGGGCTTCTAGATTATGGTAGCCCCACTCCCATGGCTAGTGATATTCAATGTTGGGCTAGTAAATAACTACTATTGCCATGCCCGACAGGGCTTCTAGATTATGGTAGCCCCACTCCCATGGCTAGTGATATTCAATGTTGGGCTAGTAAATAACTACTACTGACATGCCCGACAGGGCTTCTAGATTATGGTAGCCCCACTCCCATGGCTAGTGATATTCAATGTTGGGCTAGTAAATAACTACTATTGCCATGCCCGACAGGGCTTCTAGATTATGGTAGCCCCACTCCTATGGCTAGTGATATTCAATGTTGGGCTAGTAAATAACTATTATTTCCAAGCCTGACGACTAGTGGAAAGAAATTTGGCAAATGCTGCAATTAAGTCTATTTTGTAAATATGAATATCCTCCCCCCACCCAATGTTAGTGTTTTTAAGTTCTATCTTTCTCTTTAAGTGACATATCCTGTTATTAATATTAATTAGTAAACTCGTTTTAACTTAAGGTACAGTAGGGCTAGTGAATTTTATAAAAATACTAGAAGCCCTGTATACCACCAAATCAAATCCCATAGACGACAATTGTAAGATATGTGGCTAAAACTCCTACCTGCAGCGTATCAATCGACAAATACTACCACCCCATAACCTTAAATTAAATCAGAAAAATTGAGGGTTCAAGCTGCTCATTTCAGAGATAACGGGTGGCGTCTATGACTGCTCTAGTTCTGCACAAAGTTTTAGTACTTTTTTTTTTTACAGGAACCCCATACATATTTCAAACACAAGGCTACTTGACACAGTGGTACTAGATGAAATAAACTTGCATACATGTTTTTTTACCAAGATGAAATTAATTTGTTTTTCACAACCAACACACCCATTTATTATACCAATCACAGGGACTTATTGA
>NW_024535861.1:0-10681 GCF_016097555.1 Gigantopelta aegis
TAGTGTGAACATAAATTATATTTATGTGACATTACCTCTTTTTAATAGATGGCTTTTTAGTCTGGGCGAAGTGTGCAAATATCGAGGAATTGTTTCTTTTTTATAACAGTACCATCGTGAACATTGTCAGATGTGGAGCCATTAATGAAACGCCCGCTGACAACCATGGCGGCCATTTTATTTCCGCCATTATCAGAAATCATTGTTTCTACAATATCTGTTTTATTAGATGTGCTTTCAATGTTTTAATGGTCACTGTTTACAAAGATATTTGCAGTTGCGTAAACGATACGCGAACAGAACGACGGTTCGCATGAAATATTGTGCTCTGTGAAAGGGCCACCAGAGACCGATGAATTGTACAAAGACCGTTGATAATACGAATTATTCACCTCAATTGAACGCGTCCAATTTCGTCGATCATCCACTAAAGATTTTCCAAGATAAACGATAATTAAAAAAGCTACCGATGAAACCACCTTTCCACCATTTAAGAAAGTCCTGTTCGAAGCCGCAGCTAATGAAAACTACCCCGAGCATATCCATATCTACACGGATGACTAAAAAAATCCAGATAACGGTAGGGTTGGCTTCGCAGTAGTTGAAGAAAAAATATCTAAACACTCTAAACTAGTTAAATACGCCAGGCTGTCAGATAACCTGTCAGTATATACAGCAGAACTGACAGCCATCTACGAAGCACTAATCTGGATTAAAACTAAACAATACTCTAAAAGCGTTATCTTCTCAGATAGTCTTAGCTCCATCCAATCACTTCAAACTAATAAATCTGCCAGGCCAGATATCCTCGCAGCTATCCACAATAAACTTCAAGAACTAAACCAGCTTAATTTAACAGTAGTATTCGAATGGGTCCCAGTTCACGTAGGTATAATTGGCAATGAAATAGCTGACTATGGAGCCAAAACTGCACTTTCAAACACTAGTACAATTACAGCACTACCTTTAGGAATATTAGAACTAATGTCAAAAGCAAGAAAACACTACATTAATCAATGGCAGGCCAACTGGGACCTAACAGCCAATACATGGCACTGTAACATCAAACCACTAGTCAACTCTATCCGACCTAAACACTTATGTGGATAAACTAATTACTAAATTGCGCATAGGTAAATCTTCGCAGCTCAACAACTGCTCTTTCACCAAACAAAACCCTGATTGTGAGTGTGGCACCCGGGAAGACATGAAACATTATCTCCTGGATTGCACGCTACACAACAGCCAGAGAAAACTAATGATAGAATCAATAACCGAAGCCAACCACAATAAACCAATTACACCTAACTTTTTACTTAACCCTGATAAATATCTAAAACATAAAACCTTCAAAGCAGTATATCAATTCGTCCAGTCCACCAAACCAAAACTATAAGTGCCACGTACTGCCCGCCTTGCCAGCGTTCGGTCGACGCGGACCACCAACCCGACTGATCGCAGGCAGGATGGGAAACCGTAGCACACCCACCGGGCTCCTGACAGTCATAAAGTTAAAAAAACTAAAATTAGAAAATGATCGCAACCACCCGCCTGTACGTCTCCCGGAGGGAAGAGCGACCTTCTGCACTAGACCGACAGACACTCCAATCCGGGGGACCAACGGAGGGAAGGTGGCGATCTATAATTAAGATAAGTAATTAATACGCTGCTTAACTCGTGACACCCGTGACTCCCTGGATGGAACATCCACCCTACGCACTCGAACAGACCACGTATTCCAACCCGGGGAGAGAACGGTGAAACGACAAAAGTAAAAGCATATACCTAGCCAAACTAGCTGGCACAAATTCAGCAATAAATTAACAATTACTCAAAACCACCCGCCTGTACATCTCTCGGACGGAAGAGCGACCTTAAGCACTCCAACCCGGGGATCAACGGCGGGATGGTAGCGAATGATTTAATAACCGCTAGATATGACAATGCTTGAATCGTGACATCTGTGACCCCCTTGGTGGAACATCCACCCTACGCACTCGAACAGACCACGTATTCCAACCCGGGGGGAAAACGGTGAAACGACAAAAGCAAAAGCATATACTCAACCAAATTAGCTGGCATAAATTTAGCAATATAAATTAACAATTACTCAAAACCACCCGCCTGTACATCCTTTAGGATGGAAGAGCGACCTTAAGCACTCGACCAGGCACTCCAGCCTGGGGATTAACGGCGGGACGGTAGCGAGTGATTAATAACCACTAGATATGCCAATGCCAACCAGACCTAACCACGATAACCATATTATTCTACTGTAAATATGTTCATGTTCTGAAGCTCGTGATTGACAACTGGCATACACAACCCGCTAGCGACCCATTTTTTTTCTTTTTCTCTCAACCCAATTAGCCAATCAACACAGATAGGATATGACTAATTATCACCTTTTCTTTACAGCACTCTCATTGGTCCAATCCAGCCAATCACGAACCAGGAACTCAACATGTATATTTCGCACAAATTATGCACTTGCACCATGTATCACCAATAAACTTTCTTATAGCAATAAGGTGAGTCACTTAGGTCTACAAACAGAAACAGACGGAGAACCAACCCCTCGGGACCAGCTCTACAACAACCAGACAGAAAATAATAAAAGTACATTAATCAGATTAATATCATATATTAAATTATATCTTTCGGGGGCGGGAATAAAAAAACAAACATAAAACGGTACATGTATACAGTTACCTACTAGTAGTATGTTTGCGTATCTGTCTGGAGTATGTTTGTGTAACAGCCTTGACTGGCTCCCTGGCAATAGTGATAATTTATTGGCAACAAATTAAAAACATGCTAGAGCACTCTGCTTTTTAATCAATACTCACACTACAAGGGGCATTCACGTCAAATTAGATAGCTAGGCTAGTATACCCCCCCCCCCCTTGTATTTCATTATAATCCAAGGAGAGAGAGAGAGAGGGGGGGGGGAAGGGAGGGGTGGCTCCGAAAGGACGTTGGAAAACACTAGATTAGGGACATAGGACAATAGGAACAACCTTAACACCAAAGTAGGACTCACATACAGATAGCATGCACATCACACCAGTACACAGGGTGCATTGACTTATGATAACAATGCACCCGCACACATTTAATGGCCCAGCACGTACTCTAATAAGGAGCTGGACAAAAGAATACCAGCTCCGAGTACACAACTGCACTACACCCAGGGGAAACTGGACAAAAGAATACCAGTCTACCCTACCCAATCCCAAATACTTGCTGCTGGTACTGTACTTGGTGACACGGGAAAGGATCAAACAACGGCCACAAGAACAACAACGTCGGGAACCCTCGGAAAAACTGCCTTGCCTACAGGTGTCCACATAGTTGCACGAGTCTCCCCTTGGTCGTCATGCCACGACCAGAAGCGGTCAGGCCCTTTATAAAGGCCCTACGGGCAACCTAGGGAGACACCCAGCATCATAGAGGTCTAATTAACGAGCTACTCTCGATCCACTAATATCAAAACCTATATTAGCTCGGCCACATTCGGATCATTCTGCACGAACGCCCGCAGTGACTCGACCCAAACACTCGCCAGGAGCGGACCAAAGCTGTCAGCTCAACTGACAGTGGCGATCCCTCCTGTCGACCCACCGGTGGAAATGGACACAGGACACATGATCATCACCGAGCCCCCTGCCAGCCCACCAGCACCTCCGACCGTTGTTGTTGCTCCAGCGATCGGGTGACCAGAACTTAAGAGGAGAAAGGTTTCGTCGGCGTCCGAACCGGAACCATCAGACTCCTCTAAGTGGTCGCTCGTCTGCAACCAACTACCAGCCAAGTACCGGGGGGCGGTCATCGGAGACCACTCACCTGACGGGACCTTGGCTGAACAGAAAGATGTGATGGGGAGGTGTGTGTGTGAGACATGTCTTTCATGGCCCTCCACACTGGCTACGTCAATGTGCCTAGTGGTCTAACCACCAACATATTTGGAGAAATTAAAATACATAAGATATTATGACCACCCCCCCCCCCCCCCCCGAAAAAACCAACACAGAGAACATTTACTAATTGTTTATTATTAAAAACATTTTTAATTTCTGTAAATTTTAAAACATTGTTGAGTTATTCCTTTTCTAATTTGAACTGTTTGTTGTTTTTTAATAGCAAATTGTCAACCTTTTAATCAGAATAACAATTACAAACGTCATCATGCAGCCGATGACGCCATTAAGTAAACCAATAACAGGAACCGGTCCGTTAATGATTCTAACACAGAGCACGCAGTTAACGATGTTGCATCAGCACTCGTGGGTTATGAATATTTAAATAAAGGTTATGTTCGTTTCTGACTTTACAGTAATTCAATATGATTTAAAAAATTGTTTAGGATTTACGATCCTCTCCATCTGAAGTTAGCGACGACGAACAGTATTGTACTGTCCACAAAATTGGACGGATTCAAACTGGTAGTTGCCCACGTTAACCTTTTTTTTGGACACTGCTAAGCCACCCGAGCTTTGAACACTCTGAAATACAAATAATAGAACTGGTCAAATGAATATTTAAAATATTTATGTTTTGTTTTTGTATTTGTTTTTGGGGGGGATGAAGAGGGGTGGGGGTGGGTGGGTAGGGGGGAGGTGACGTCAAAATCAAATACCATTTGTAGTCCCTTATTAGTCAAATCCTACAATTATATAAAAAATATCAAGATATTCGAATTTCCTTCAGCGACCAAGCGTCTGAATTTAGTCGCACTGGTATGATATGACAAAACATTATTTTCTTTTAGTGGGGAGTGGAGGGGTGTGTCTTATTGAAGATTTATTTTGGTATGTTATATTGATATGCGTCATTGTAACTTTATGAATGCGACTTTTTCACACCTAATTTTAGAATTTGTGTGTTGATCGATATGTACCTTTCTTTGACTAATTGCCAATGTTTTTGTTTTTTTTGTGATGGAGTGTTGTTACATAATCAGTTCAATTCATATATAAATATTTTCACTGAGATAACATGTATTAAATATATATGTAACATAATGGTAATTGTGACTTTTAAAAAAAGATCATGAATATAAATAGGGATAAAATGTAAATGATTAAACTCAGGAACCTCATTAATGATCTCAAACCAATTTGAAAGCAAAGCCAAACAATGTGTTTTCATTAATCTGCTGTGACAGAATAATAAGTTTAGTTTAGATAATTATCAATTTAAAACCTTTTTAATTACTTACTTTTAGAGGGGGTAGCTTTGGCCTTTTAACAGCTGTCTTCTTCAGTACTTTCTGAAAATAAAGAGTGAACAAGTTATGTGCTGAACATAAATTATATTTATGTGACATTACCTCTCTTTAATAGATGGCTTTTTAGTCCGGGCGAAGTGTGCAAATATCGAGGAATTGTTTCTTTTTTATAACAGTACCATCGTGAACATTGTCAGATGTGGATCCATTAATGAAACGCCCGCTGACAACCATGGCGGCCATTTTATTTCTGCCATTATCAGAAATCATTGTTTCTACAATATCTGTTTTATTAGATGTGCTTTCATAAGACATATCATGTATGAATGTTTTAATGGTCACTGTTTACAAAGATATTTGCAGTTGCGTAAACGACACGCGAACAGAACGACGGTTCGCATGAAATATTGTGCTCTGTGAAAGGGCCACCAGAGACCGATGAATTGTACAAAGACCGTTAATATTACGAATTATTCACCTCAATTGAACGCGTCCAATTTCGTCGATCATCCACTAAAGAATTTCCAAGATAAACGATATTTTCCTACTAGGAAATTTAATTATTTGGTTGCTATTTTTTGCCAGTATATAGTTGAAGGTATGTTTATATTTCAAAGCAAAAGTTACAAAATGAATTTGGAGGGAAGCCTCCATTATAAAACTTTGAGATTATACCGTTAAAATGGCTTTATCACGAAAAATAAATTAACTACTGTCCGTGAGAGGTGTAGTGGTGAAGCCATGGGAAATATAAGGCTTGTAGGTATTGGGTCAGTAGGTATTGGGTCAGTAGGTATTGGGTCAGTAGGTATTGGGTCAGCAGCCAGAGTGAGTTTCAACGACTCAATGGGTAGGTGTAAGACCACTACACCGACTTCACTAAGTTACCCTCTATCTTGGCTTTGCCATTCCAATTTTGTCACGAAATGCTTATCTGTTCATTTACTTACTTTGACCTTAGGCCGCTTCACGATTTGATTCTTCGCTTTGGGTTTGCCCATCTGTAAATCAGATATAAAACAAAATGACAACACCACCAACAACAACAACTACTACTATTACTACTACCACCACCACCACCACTGCTACTACTGCCACCACTACCACCACCACTACTACTACTTTTACTATCACTACTACATTACTACTACTACCACGATTACACTACTACTACTACTACCATTACTACTACTACTACCATTACTACTATTACCATTACTACTACTACTACCATTACTACTACTACTACCATTACTACTACTACATTACTACTACTACTACTATTACTACTACTACTACTACTACCATTACTACTACTACTACCATTACTACTACTACTACCATTACTACTACTACTACCATTACTACTACTATTACCATTACTACTACTACTACTACTACCATTACTACTACTACTACCATTACTACTACTATTACCATTACTACTACTACTACCATTACTACTACTACTACCATTACTACTACTACTACTACTACCATTACTACTACTACTACCATTACTACTACTACTACTACTACCATTACTACTACTACTACTACTACCATTACTACTACCACTACTACTACCACTACTACTACTACTTCCATTACTACTACTACATCTACTAACGAGTATTTTATTTAATATCTATCAGAATAAAATTCAGTCTAGTTATTCTAAGCATAGTTAAATTAGTCTAATATTTTCATTTTAAATATGTTTGTACAAATGCAAAATAGTAGTTATAATTGATTATGAATGGATAACCTTGGATGTTGTAAACCAAGTCTGAACATTATGTTTTCAGTTATTAGTATTGATACTGGTATTGATCCAGTTCTTGGTTTTGAAAATCTCTGTTAACTCATGTTTCAGCAACCGGTGACAGGTGTTTAATCGTTTATGTTTTCTTGTGAAATTGTACTAGAATCCACTTGAATTCTCACAACTTCACGTCATTGGAATCCACGAGAATCCACTTTTTAGTTATGGATATTTTATATCTGACCATTTACTACTTATGTAATCCAGAATTTAATGCTAATAAGTAATATAATTAAGATTTAATATGAAACTGATATAGTCATTTTCTATATATACCACCTAAAAACTCCAGATATTCGAATACTTGAAAATACTATATTCGAATAGTAAATTAGCGAGCGAATATTCGGACTGAATACTAGTAGAAAGTTGTGATATCGATTATCCAACTGTCTCTGTTTTAAAAAAACAGAAAAAAAAAAAAAAAAAAAAAAAAAAAAAAAAAAAAAATCACCCAATCAAATAAATAAATAAATAATAATAATGAAAAATAATAATTAACTTACCGACCGTCGAGTCTAAAATAATATCACCAAGTTGACACGTGACCAACAAACGGATATATATTTTTAAAACTTCTGCATAATACTCAGTTGAGAATTGCGTTCGGTCTGTAATACTATTAGTTACGCGGTTTTTGCCAGGAGTACAATCCCGTACGCCCTGGCAAAAACTGCGTAACGAATTTATTACCTTTTAGATCTTTTTCAAACATTTTGAACAAATCACACAAAGATTTTTAAGGTTTAAAATATTTTTATAAGATAAAATTTCAAATAAAACACAAAAATATTATTTTTTAAAGGAATGCAGCTTTATATGAATTTTAGAAATATACTAACATTTTTTAAAGACTATTTATACACTAAGATATGCCATTTACCAGATAATACTATAGAAATTAAAATGCTATAACAGTAACTGAAAATATTTCTACTTTTATCAGGGTAATACAAATCACTAATCTAGATTTAACTACAAACATTTTTAACTTTAATTATTAATTTAAGTGAATTATCCAAGTTGATTTAATATGTATGAAATGTTCAACTTCTGTTATTAATGCAGAAAATGTTAATAAATAGCAGAATGTTTTTTAATTATTATTCTGTGTCAGATGTCAGTTTTATTTTCTTTGAAAGACTATGTTAATTGTGACAATCTTGCAATTTTTTAAGATGGGTGCATTCTGCTTCTCCTGTAATGGTTTGTATGTGATTTGTGTTTCTATGGTACTTTGTAGCGAGCTGTCAAACGCAGACGATTTGTAAACAAAGGGGGGCAACTTTTATCACCTTAATGACACGGGTCTTGTCAATTTATAAATAAAAATTATTACACGGAAAACTACCAAACAACTGATTACACTCGGGCACATAGATATTTATCAAACTATACTTACCCGTATAACATTCCAAAGAATGCATGTCATGCGTTTTTCAAAGAAATAGTTTTGTTATAGTTCAGTCGCCTACACAGTGATAGTTCCCGCCATAAAATTTACAATGCAGTAGCATGAGTATGCGAAAATCAACGATTTTCTATATTTTTTGGTTGTAACATGTTCAAGAAAGTATGTATTTGAAAATAATAAGGAAAGAGTACCGTATTTTCCCCACTATTGGGGTATTGAATTAACCATATGAACTGGGTATTGCATTAAACACTACAAACGATGTAGTGCTAAGCCTGGATTCGAACTCCAGACCATCGGGACTGTAGCCGACCACTGTATCCACTCGACCATGCAGTGGATCAACAAGTAAAACTGCATTTTAATACTTATAAATCTCATAGGGTGTATTTTGACGAAATAAACCGAACGTGTACGGAATAAAACGAAGATTTAGTCCCATGATGCCTCATTCTGTCTTCTGTGCTATATTTCTTCCAAAAGCACCATCAAAAGCACCCGTGTGGAAGAAATTTTATACAGAATAGTCAAAATGTCTAATTTTTAAAAGGCAAAACATAGCGATACTGGATTACGAAATATAAACTTCATGTTGGTTTTAAATTAAATTAACAAATTGTTTTAAAATATATTGTATATAACTATCGCTAACCCTAACCCTAACCTTAAACTAATTCCAAGAAATATTTCTTTAAAATAGAGGTGGGGAAAATACGGTACTTTTGCCGTTTAAGAGCTGAGGCGCGAGAGTGAAAAAACAAAACGATAACAATTCTGCCGAACTTACAAAGCGGAAGTCACCTGACAGTTTCGTACACCCTGGCAAATTTTGTATTGGTGCCCAAATTCTGTATTGACCCGGAAAATGACACGGTGTACCTGTGGTATGGATTAGCTATTGACCAATCAAAACGCATGAAATTTATTTAAAAGGTAATAATAGAAAATATCTAAACAGAAAGTAGAATGTTCTACGAAAAGTATATTCATAGACCAGTTTCGTTACACACTCTGAAAGCCAATTCAAATTAATAGAGCGTAACACAGTGAGAAATGGGTATACATTCAACTAAAAACTAAGTTTCATTGATTTTGAAAACAAGTTTTAAAAATAGACCTAAACGCGATAACCATCGTCGCCGTTGAAAAAGTAATACCTGTAGATAAAAACTTTATCAAAATCAAGTATGCAAAAAACAATCTCACAGCAGACTCACGAAGGGTGAACATGAAAGCTTCCACTTTCTTCAGTTAATATTTACGTGAGGTGTTGTAGTATTCATATGTATGCACTGGCGTAGCCAGGACTTTAGATTGGGGTGGGGCAGCACATGTTTGGGTGAGAGGCGGGGCAACCCACACTATGCATGTATATACAGGTATCTGTGTATGTATTATTTTATAAAATTTAATACAGTTTAAAAAAAAGAAGTTTGATAGGGTGTTAGGCATGCCCCCCCCACCCCTCCCTACGCCATTGTCTACTTGACACACGGTCAGACTACGTGACCGTGTTGACACAATTAGCTGTTGTGCAATACCTAGATACGAAACTATACAATAACATAACTGATAAGTCGATCTCCCGCTTTGTACAGCAGCGTGTCATGTCACAAGTTGCCCTCCATTTATCAAGTGTGTTTTGAAAATACTCCAATTTAAAGTATGCTTTTACACCAGTTCTATAAATAATTATGAAAATCATGACTGATTTACAGATACAAATATACATATACAAATAGAGACATATGCATATGTATGTAAAACGGCAGACTAGGCTAAACATTCACATCGGGTACTGAAGTCAGTACGAACAAATAAGGAAATCTGGTGTACTTACATTTTCTTTTGTGCACTTTGAATTCCGCTTTCGATCAGTGTTCACTGATTTTGTTGTGCGCACTTTGAATTCCAATTTCGATCAGGGTTTACAGATTTTGTTGCGCATGCGCATGCTCTTTGCACATAATCCTTTATTGAGTAACGAATGAACAGAAACTAGAACATGCATTTTTCTCTGAAAGACTGCGATAAGAAAAGTAAAAAGAAACACGCTGTTTTTTTGTTTAATGTTCTTTGTTTATTTTCTGTTTATTTTTATTTATTTATTTTTAAACATCAGGTACAACGTAGTGGAGACTGTTTACGAGTTTTATGGATTTGATACAAAACACAAACGATTTTGTTAAACTTATTACAATATCACGTGTAT